>NC_134265.1:370207443-370507443 GCF_031893055.1 Leptodactylus fuscus | reverse complement strand
CGGCCGATCCCTCAGCGCACCCTCCGGCCGATCCCTCAGCGCACCCTCCGGCCCATCCCTCAGCGCACCCTCCGGCCCATCCCTCAGCGCACCCTCCGGCCGATCCCTCAGCGCACCCTCCGGCCGATCCCTCAGCGCACCCTCCGGCCGATCCCTCAGCGCACCCTCCGGCCGATCCCTCAGCGCACCCTCCGGCCGATCCCTCAGCGCACCCTGCGGCCGATCCCTCAGCGCACCCTCCGGCCGATACCTCAGCGCACCCTCCGGCCGATCCCTCAGCGCACCCTCCGGCCGATCCCTCAGCGCACCCTCCGGCCGATCCCTCAGCGCACCCTCCGGCCGATCCCTCAGCGCACCCTCCGGCCGATCCCTCAGCGCACCCTCCGGCCGATCCCTCAGCGCACCCTCCGGCCGATCCCTCAGCGCACCCTCCGGCCGATCCCTCAGCGCACCCTCCGGCCGATCCCTCAGCGCACCCTCCGGCCGATCCCTCAGCGCACCCTCCGGCCGATCCCTCAGAGCACCCTCCGGCCGATCCCTCAGCGCACCCTCCGGCCGATCCCTCAGCGCACCCTCCGGCCGATCCCTCAGCGCACCCTCCGGCCCATCCCTCAGCGCACCCTCCGGCCCATCCCTCAGCGCACCCTCCGGCCGATCCCTCAGCGCACCCTCCGGCCGATCCCTCAGAGCACCCTCCGGCCGATCCCTCAGCGCACCCTCCGGCCGATCCCTCAGCGCACCCTCCGGCCGATCCCTCAGCGCACCCTCCGGCCGATCCCTCAGCGCACCCTCCGGCCGATCCCTCAGCGCACCCTCCGGCCGATCCCTCAGCGCACCCTCCGGCCGATCCCTCAGCGCATCCTCCGGCCGATCCCTCAGCGCACCCTCCGGCCCATCCCTCAGCGCACCCTCCGGCCGATCCCTCAGCGCACCCTCCGGCCGATCCCTCAGCGCACCCTCCGGCCGATCCCTCAGCGCACCCTCCGGCCGATCCCTCAGCGCACCCTCCGGCCGATCCCTCAGCGCACCCTCCGGCCGATCCCTCAGCGCATCCTCCGGCCGATCCCTCAGCGCACCCTCCGGCCCATCCCTCAGCGCACCCTCCGGCCGATCCCTCAGCGCACCCTCCGGCCGATCCCTCAGCGCACCCTCCGGCCGATCCCTCAGCGCACCCTCCGGCCGATCCCTCAGCGCACCCTGCGGCCGATCCCTCAGCGCACCCTCCGGCCGATCCCTCAGCGCACCCTCCGGCCGATCCCTCAGCGCACCCTCCGGCCGATCCCTCAGCGCACCCTCCGGCCGATCCCTCAGCGCTGTTTACCATCCGCCCCTTATCCCTTTCCCTTTATGCAACATATTGCTATACTTTTACATTAATGGATATAGCTCTAATATCACATAAGTATTGTAATAGTTACTTACTGATTATTCTTATGCCTCCTATGCGCCATGTAACTGAGCGCCATATTTCTGTTTATGTTATCCGCTTTAGTATTACATATGTATGTATCTCATTGACTGTACTTCCCTATACACTACATCCCCTTATCCTACCCCCTCCTCCTCCTACCCCCCCACCACCACCATTCCTCCCTTCCCTTCCCTTCTATTCCCGTTCCTCCCCTCCCCATTGAAAAATTAATAAAAACTTTTGAATAAAAAAAAAATATTTCTGTAACACACTGTATTTACTTTCAATTACAGAATTTTATAGTTTTTTTTTCCTTACCTGGAGATATCACACGATAGAGTCACCCGATATATGTCTTACATGACCTTTATGGGACACTTTGCCCCTTTTATGGCCTCCCAGAACACGTGACCTTTGTAAGATTTAGTATCTATGGGATATCCTTTATTGATATAGCACCACCATAGTATGTAGCGCTGTACATTACATAGTATTAGAGGGTGCACATACTAACTTGTAGCGGCAATTCCAGTGTCAGACACTAGGAGGCAGTCAAGGTCGTCATAACGGTGGAGTCCAGCCAATAATTCTGGGCCCCATTCCCAGTGTAAGCGTGCTGCGAGCGAGCGTGACCTCACAATACTAACGCGCCATGAGATTGGTTAACCCCGTGTGGGATTCCTATAGTAACAGGGGACGTTTCGCTGCTCACGTTACATAGTCAGTGCGGCTTATTGGCTAATCGTCTCCTCGGCTTATCTGACTCTAGAGCAGGGGTAGGGAACGTACGGCTCTCCAGCTGTTGTAAAACTACAACTCCCAGCATGTACACTGGCTCTGCTGTTCTGGGAAGTCCCATGGAAATGAATGGAGCATTTTGGGAGTTGTAGTTTCATCGCAGCTGGAGAACCGAAGGTTCCCTACCCCTGCTCTAGAACATTGGAGGCGGCCATCACCATCTCTAGTGGGTTATGCAGAGTCACGAGCTCCAGTCGCCATCGCCAGACTACAGGACACGACACAGTGCGAACTCTGACGTATTAATACTAAGTAAAGGGATTTCCTGCACAGACCCCAATAATATATAAGAGGGAAGAGGCGACAATAGACCCCGACCCAAACCGAAGCTCAAAGACACCGAATACTAAGAGAACCGCGCTAGTCACACACACGCCCGCCATTGAGGATTTCACTTTACAAACTAATTGTTCAGGTTGGGTTCAAATAAAATAGGTGCGTATGTGGACCCCGTGTAGTAGTACCCCATGTAGGGGCAGTGATGGACCCCATGTAGTATTACCCCATGTAGGGGTAGGTATGAACCCCATGTAGTAGTACACCATGTAGGGGCAGTGATGGACCCCATGTAGTAGTACCCCATGTAGGGGCAGTGATGGACCCCATGTAGTATTACCCCATGTAGGGGCAGTGATGGACCCCATGTAGTATTACCCCATGTAGGGGTAGGTATGAACCCCATGTAGTAGTACACCATGTAGGGGCAGTGATGGACCCCATGTAGTAGTACCCCATATAGGGGCAGTGATGGACCCCATGTAGTATTACCCCATGTAGGGGCAGTGATGGACCCCATGTAGTATTACCCCATGTAGGGGTAGGTATGAACCCCATGTAGTAGTACACCATGTAGGGGCAGTGATGGACCCCATGTAGTAGTACCCCATGTAGGGGTAGGTATGAACCCCATGTAGTAGTACCCCATATAGGGGAAATGATGGACCCCATGTAGTAGTACTCCATGTAGGGGTAGGTATGGACCCCATGTAGTATTACCCCATGTAGGGGAAGTGATGGACCCCATGTAGTAGTACCCCATATAGGGGAAGTGATGGACCCCATGTAGTAGTACCCCATGTAGGGGTAGGTATGAACCCCATGTAGTAGTACCCCATGTAGGGGTAGGTATGAACCCCATGTAGTAGTACCCCATGTAGGGGTAGTGATGGACCCCATGTAGTAGTACCCCATATAGGGGAAGTGATGGACCCCATGTAGTAGTACCCCATATAGGGGAAGTGATGGACCCCATGTAGTAGTACCCCATATAGGGGAAGTGATGGACCCCATGTAGTAGTACCCCATATAGGGGAAGTGATGGACCCCATGTAGTAGTACCCCATATAGGGGAAGTGATGGACCCCATGTAGTAGTACCCCATATAGGGGAAGTGATGGACCCCATGTAGTAGTACTCCATGTAGGGGTAGGTATGGACCCCATGTAGTAGTACCCCATATAGGGGAAGTGATGGACCCCATGTAGTAGTACCCCATGTAGGGGAAGTGATGGACCCCATGTAGTAGTACTCCATGTAGGGGTAGGTATGGACCCCATGTAGTAGTACCCCATATAGGGGAAGTGATGGACCCCATGTAGTAGTACCCCATGTAGGGGTAGTGATGGACCCCATGTAGTAGTACCCCATATAGGGGAAGTGATGGACCCCATGTAGTAGTACTCCATGTAGGGGTAGGTATGGACCCCATGTAGTAGTACCCCATATAGGGGAAGTGATGGACCCCATGTAGTAGTACCCCATATAGGGGAAGTGATGGACCCCATGTAGTAGTACCCCATATAGCATACCTCCCAACCGTCCCAATTTCCGCAGGACATTCACGATTTGGGTGACATGTCCCACGGTCCCGGTTGGAGGGAGGCATGTCCCGATTTCAACTCAGATCTGCGTCCTCTGGAACACATATGCGGCTGAAGCAAGGAGCTGATCTGTGTCAGCTCCTCGACAGCTCCTTGCTTGAGCCGCATATGTGTCAGCGAGAGAGGCGCGCAGAGAGCGGCGAGGGAGCGGAGGAGAAGGTAAGTTTAATGTGGAGGTGGAACGTGAAACTGGGGGCAGAGATGGAGAGGACATGACACTGGGGGCAGAGATGGGGGGACATGAATCTGGGAGCAGAGATGGAGAGGACATGAATCTGGGGGCAGAGATGGAGGGACATGAATCTGGGGGCAGAGATGGAGAGGACATGAATCTGGGGGCAAAGATGGAGGGACATGAATCTGGGGGCAGAGATGGAGAGGACATGACACTGGGGGCAGAGATGGAGGGACATGAATCTGGGAGCAGAGATGGAGAGGACATGACACTGGGGGCAGAGATGGGGGGACATGAATCTGGGAGCAGAGATGGAGAGGACATGAATCTGGGGGCAGAGATGGAGGGACATGAATCTGGGGGCAGAGATGGAGAGGACATGACACTAGGGGCAGAGATGGGGGGACATGAATCTGGGAGCAGAGATGGAGAGGACATGACACTGGGGGCAGAGATGGGGGGACATGAATCTGGGGGCAGAGATGGAGGGACATGAATCTGGGGGCAGAGATGGAGGGACATGAATCTGGGGGCAGAGATGGAGGGACATGAAACTGGGGGCAGAGATGGAGGGACATAAATCTGGGGGCAGAGATGGAGGGACATGAATCTGGGGGCAGAGATGGAGAGGACATGACACTGGGGGCAGAGATGGAGGGACATGAATCTGGGGGCAGAGATGGAGGGACATGAAACTGGGGGTAGAGATGGAGGGACATGAATCTGGGGGCAGAGATGGAGGGACATGAATCCGGGAGCAGAGATGGAGAGGACATGACACTGGGGGCAGAGATGGAGGGACATGAATCTGGGGGCAGAGATGGAGGGACATGAATCTGGGGGCAGAGATGGAGGGACATGAATCTGGGGGCAGAGATGGAGGGACATGAATCTGGGGGCAGAGATGGAGAGGACATGACACTGGGGGCAGAGATGGAGGGACATGAATCTGGGGGCAGAGATGGAGGGACATGAAACTGGGGGTAGAGATGGAGGGACATGAATCTGGGGGCAGAGATGGAGGGACATGAATCCGGGAGCAGAGATGGAGAGGACATGACACTGGGGGCAGAGATGGAGGGACATGAATCTGGGGGCAGAGATGGAGGGACATGAATCTGGGGGCAGAGATGGAGGGACATGAATCTGGGGGCAGAGATGGAAGAGGGACATGAATCTGGGGGCAGATGAAGGGTGTATATGAAAGTGGGGGAGAGATAGAGTGGGGACATATAATTTACTGGTGACTGTAGGAGGATTATACTGTGTGCGGGCACATGAAAAATTAATGAGTGGGCGGCGTCAACACAAAAGTGGGCGGGGCTAAATTTGCCGCGGCGCGCCGCACATTTTGTCCCTCTTTCCGTTCTTCAAAAGTTGGGAGGTATGCATATAGGGGTAGTGATGGACCCTATGTAGTAGTACTCCATATAGGGGTAGTGATGGACCCTATGTAGTAGTACTCCATATAGGGGTAGTGATGGACCCTATGTAGTAGTACTCCATATAGGGGTAGTGATGGACCCCATATAGTAGTACCCCATATAAGGGTATTAGTGGACCCCATGTAGTAGTACCCCATGTAGGGGAAGTGGGGAATAGTCAGTGTGTACAAATCTCCAGGCGACACGACGGCCTTCACCGCCCCCGCCTGACACCTTCCTACTGATATTACTGTTATTGGCAGCAGTGTGGGGTCTTGTCCAGTCGTGTATTTCTCAGGTACTATTTTAGGGTAAATCTATTCCTTGTAGTTTCCGTCATGTGTTTGCTGTGTTTTATGGCTGCCGTACAATAAGTGTAACTACAGTATATATAGTGATGTGAGGGGGCTGAATACATGGGGGGGGGTCTGTACATATCTATCCATGCTTAATAAAATCTACTAACTGTGTTTTGTGTGTAGTTTATTACATTGTGAGTGGCCACGCCCAGTTGTCTATCAGGCCTGGACTATGAGTTCCTGTATCCCGCTGTACGCCTGCGCTCTGGGCTCCATGTTCCTTATTATAGTTGTGATACAATAAGTCTCCATGCTGGAAGGTGTAACCCGGAACGTGAGCGGAGATTCGCAGACTGATCCGAGGACTTACAGTCACATTAAGGCTCCACGGGCTCAGGTGACGCTTCCTCCGGTCGCTGAGTCTCCCGCCTTATTCTCCACCAGGCCCCGACCACCACCACGACGTCTCATGGCTGCAGAGTTTCCTAATAAGACATCCTTGTCCCCGACCGCCATCGCGGCCTCTCTAGTAACACGAGTAGAATCGGAGCCGAGATCATAACCCCGAATTTATCTCAGACCCCAAAACTAATCCAGGTCTCAGAACAAACCCGAACCTGAAGAAGGGATTAGTATTTACTGACAACACTGATACAGAAAGCTGAAGTAGAAGTTGTCACTATAGGAGGCGACGAGGACGGAAGACGAGATCTCATCCATGGGCTGGAACGTCCTCATGTGCGAGAGATAATCCGCCATAGCTCACCAGTGCCGCGGATACTCGCTCATTACCATCACACTGTATACATATAATAACACACAGCGCCATATAAACCTGTATACAATAGCTTCTCCTCTCCGTTATGGTCTGTTTTATTTTCTATGGTGGCGTCGGGGGTGGGGCTATAACGTTTCATAACAGCGTTTTATTGCTGAATTATTTTATTTCGTTTTTATTATTTTATTTTTTCAAACTTTTCTATTTATTTTCTATGTTTTTTTTCTTACGTTATGTCCTGATAAGGTTAGAATAGACCTTTGGGGACATCTGGTGACGGGTTCTGTTGTGTTGGAGGCTGATTTCCCCAGTTAGGGAGCGTTCACATTACAGTCGGTGTCTGTTCATAATCTGGCACGGACATTAGTATTGGGCACTCGCTGTGTCCGTGACATTCTGCGTGCATATAAATGGCGATCGGCTGCGTTGTTTTACTCTCCGTGCCCTTCCTTCACTGTCCGTTCCTAAAGATGTCCAACTTTTCAAGCGGACAGAACAAACCTGTACATTACATACAGATGAGGACGTGGCCGGGTCCCTGCGATCCCTCTGACTACATATGACTATTGGGGGGCGCTCTCTGGACATGAGACCCTGCGCCGTGTATACATTATACTGCACAGCAGGTAAGTACATGATCTTTCTGCAGGTTATTTCGTGTTTCCGCGGCTTCTTCTGCTTTTTAGGGAACATTCTGGAACACACGTATTGCGTTATTATTTCCTAACACACTTGTGCCATCTTTGTATCATCTGATTGTTAACCCCTTGTGACAATTATTCCCCTGGTATCTGCGGCCGCGTATCACTGAACCTACAGACACGGGCCGGGCATTAGGACCGGAGTCTTCATTGTGAAGCCGCCGCCATGGTGGATGTTGGGTATTATACTGATGTATTTGGGGGCCGTATCCCCCCATCTGTATATGTGACTACCCCGCACCTATAGTCCACGACCAAGGAGGAGAGTGACAGACGGACAGAGGGGTTGTCCCGCTATCTTCTCACTTATTCCCACCAGTTACAGAAGAGCTGGTGACCCAGAGGTATAACTGGCCCCGACCCCCAGGTCCAGCTACAACAAATACCCCGAGGAGGTCAGAGACAGTCCCGGACAACCCCTTTAATAATCTCCCGTTTCCAGGATTGGATGGTGGAGACAAATCGTCCATGTGAGTGGAGACGTAAGTATGGAGTCCGCAAGCCCCGGGTGTCTACGATGGACATGACGGCAGCCAAAATCAGAAACACACTAGAAGAACTTTGAGATGTTTTAGTTGGGGTGCGTTGTCCTCCATAGACAGTAGTTACCCCACCAGACGTTACATGTAGTAGTGCTGACACCGCCATATCAGTAATTATAGTTCCCGATACCATCGCAGCGTCAGATATAAGGCAATGTAGAGGTCAGTCTTATCTGAGTACTAAGGACACGTCCACACCATGGCGCCGTCTCACACATTGGGCACTCGAGAGGGCGGTGACCGGACCCAAAGCAATTCATTATTATTATTACATCTTCTTCCACCAATATGGCCGAGAGACTCCCAAAGCTCGGACTGCCCTGATCTAGAGCGTAACTGACCATATCACAGGAGTCCATATCTGGCTGTACAAATATCTTACTAGTAATATTAGACGTGAGACTTTATTAATCCGGAGACGTCCAGCACTGTAATAACTGAGATCTCAATAAATCGGCCTCACCCCCCTCGGACCTCCCTGTAAGGAGCTCGGTCAGATAAATGTTGCTGTATGAGCCCCTCATATGTGTGAGCCTTTATAACGTCTATTCAGACACCGCTAATCTTATTATAAACCCCCGCTCCTGTTTAAAAACAAAACTATAGAAACATAGATGTAAATCATACCTGGACAGGGCGCGGTCGTGCACAATACGGCGTTATCTTCTGGCACGCCTACCTCTTCTGTCTTCTTCTTTCGGCAACGCCCTCCGGTTCTGGCTCTTCCGCGGCTTCATCTTTATCTTTTTCCAGCGGTTCAAATACGATTGGTTGAAATCCGGCGCATGCGCAGTAGCTCTCCCTCCAGCACTACTGCGCACACTCCAGCGGCACTGCCATTGAGAAAAATGGCACCGGAGTGTGCGCAGGTACTCCAGAGGGAGCGCTACTGCACATGCACCGGATTTCAACCAATTGGATTTGAACCGCCGGAAGAAGATGAAGATGAAGCCGCGGAAGAGCCAGAACAGGAGGGCATCGCCGAAAATAGAAGAAAGAAGAGGTAGGCGTGCCAGAAGATAACGCCGTATTGTGCACGACCGCGCCCTATGCAGGTATGATTTACATCTATGTTTCTATAGTTTTGTTTTTAAACAGGATGGGGGTTTATAATAAGATTAGCGGTGTCTGAATAGATGTTATAAAGGATCACGCAGATGTGGGGCTCATACAGTAAGATTTTACTGATAGAAGCTCTGGAGATACCCTAAACTCTGGAGATACCCTAATCTCTGGACATACCTTATGTCACGGAGCAAAGGTATACGTCTTCCTCCGGATGGTCTTTTGAATCAACACGGACGCAAGAGGTCGGGAGACAACAGCAATTTATTGTAATCCACAAAGTTAGTAGCCGGCGGCGGTCACATCAACCGTAATAACAATAAGTCCACAGAAGTCACAATCCAATGATAGCTTTGGTTCCTTGGTCCTGTAACTAAATCCTGGCTCTCTGCAGAGCTGTGCACAGGCCGGCTAACACATACTAACTGCTAGCTACAACAATATACTAAACTGTTACACCTATATCTGGGGGTGGGAAGGGCTGAGTCACAGATCCTTCCCCCCTCACCTATACCAAGGAGAGCAGACTCCCTGTCTACTATGGACAATGCACCATCCAACATCTTCTTGGAGACACTGATCAGATTATCTCCACCCATTGTCCTCACTGGTCCTCACTAGTTAGAGGTATTTGCATACAATGTGCTAACACACTAGACCCCAATCAGCCAACTACACATTGATGTATACAACAGGTTAGAGAATACATTCCACATGAAATATATATTACACATGGCCTATAGTATGGACTCTAACCATCCCGTGACAACCCCTCCCCCTCTCAAAACATGTGCATGACACAATTGGCCTACACAGGTAAATTGGGGAATGCACATCAGTCTCTATAGCTCATATGTCCTCCTGCCGGGATAACCCATCTGCGTTCTGGTGTTGGTTCCCTCGGCGGTGCTGAATGGTAAAGTTGTAGGGTTGAAGGGCTGGCATCTGGCAGAAAATCCGGTCGATCCATGTTGGCGTCTCTCTGAGCTTGGCTTCGGGTCACTGCTCCCACAAAGTGGCACTGTAGATTTCCAACATCGTTGCCTAACAGAACATCGGCCGGCAGCCCGCTCATCACACCAATTGTGCATCGTTTTGGTCCATAACCATAGTCGAGTTCCACGGTAGCTTTAGGAATACGTTTCCAAGTACCTCCTGCCAACTCGATAGAAAGGCCAGGGCCCTCCTCTAGGGCCTCGGGTCGAACCACTCGGGGGTCCGCTACCGTTAGGAAAGCTCCCGAGTCCCGGAATCCAACAACTGTTCGGCCATCCAGTAGGACCTCCTGCAAGTGCTTCCGCTGAAGGTTTGCGGGATGTGTGGCGGAAGGCTGAATCCCATAGACCCCTGGAGGTGGAACAGATGGGTCATTCATGGAGTCATCTGGAAATGGGGCCAAACTTTCAGTCCTAGGGGTGGTTCCCAGGTAGTGAATAGGCCGAGATGCCACGGTGGCCCGTGCCCCCATGTTAACAGGGCAACAAGCTTGCAAATGTCCAGGCCGCCCGCAACCAAAACATCTGCGCTCTAGCATTCTTCCAGTAGGTCGTTGTCTAGGGACAGGGTTGTTCATAGCTGGAGGCCGATGGGCTGGGGCAGGGGTAGAGGGGGAATTGTAATCCGGAGGCCGGGCACGAAAGGTGGGTGGCTGGCTGAAGGGTGTCTGGCAGACTGTGGTAGTTTTCTGCTCCTCTGCAAACAACCTCTTCCACTGCGGCTTGATGGTCAGGCCCTCATCTGCAAGAGAAGCAGCTTGCTCCACTGTGGCTGGGTTCCGTTCCAGCACCCACTCACGGATCTCAGCGGGGCACTGGGAAAAGAACTGTTCCTTAAGTATGACTTGGAGGATCTTATCGACTGTGACAGCCTCCTCTCCTTCTAGCCAGCGCTTGCATGCTTGCTTCAACTTGTGGGCGAACATGTGGAAGGAGCTTCCCCCATTGTAAGACAAAGAGCGGAACTGAACTCGGTAGGTCTCTGGAGTGACTGCATAATACTTCTGCACCGCTCTTTTAATGGCCTCATAGTCCCGCTGATCACTAGGGTCCATGGCTCTGAGAGCTTCCACAGCCCCATCTCGTAGGTGCCCCACCAGATACCGGACCCAATCCTTCTCTGGGACTTCCATCAGGCGGCACTGGTGTTCGAAGTCCTGAAAATATCCATCAACATCCCCAGCCGCTTCCTCAAAGGTCTTGAAGTGTTTATGGGAGACATATGGTGGTTCTCTCACTGTTGGGCTGGGGGTCGACGTTTGATTATAATTCCGTGTAGTTATCTCAGCCATTCGCATTTCATGCGCCATTCTTTCCTTTTCATGCGCCATTCTCTGTTCCTCCTTCTCCGTTTCCTGAGCCCTCTGTAATGCTCTACTCCTTTGCTCTGCAGTTGCTCCTAGCCCCAGCACTGCCAACTCCTCCTCATACAAAACAACCCATCTGCTCTTTTGGGTCTGTACCTGCCACTCCCGTATCTCTCCAGTCTCCTGGGGGCAGCCCTCCTCATGGTCGCTTTGCAGGGTCATCTCCTCCAGTGCCTCGATCAGTTGCTCTTTCGTTCTTCCCTGGTAACTCAGGTTTAGTTCCCGGGCCCTTACTTGTAGACTTGCCATAGTCCAGTTCCTGTATTCTGAGGTTGTGGCTCCATTAATCGCTGAGCTGCTGTAGTCCATCTCGCTGTCCGCTGTTGATCCCACCGCTGCCAACCAGTTGTCACGGAGCAAAAGTATACGTCTTCCTCCGGAGGATATCTTGAATCAACACGGACACAAGAGGTCGGGAGACAACAGCAATTTATTGTAATCCACAAAGTTAGTAGCCGGCGGCGGTCACATCAACCGTAATAACAATAAGTCCACAGAAGTCACAATCCAATGATAGCTTTGGTTCCTTGGTCCTGTAACTAAATCCTGGCTCTCTGCAGAGCTGTGCACAGGCCGGCTAACACATACTAACTGCTAGCTATATACTATATACTAAGACTGTTACACCTATATCTGTGGGGGGGAAGGGCTGAGTCACAGATCCTTCCCCCCTCACCTATACCAAGGAGAGCAGACTCCCTGTCTACTATGGACAATGCACCGTCCAACATCTTCTTGGAGACACTGATCAGATTATCTCCACCCATTGTCCTCACTAGTTAGAGGTATTTGCATACAATGTGCTAACACACTAGATCCTAATCAGCCAACTACACATTGATGTATACAACAGGTTAGAGAATACATTCCACATGAAATATATATTACACATGGCCTATAGTATGGACTCTAACCATCCCGTGACACCTTAAGTTCTAGACATACCCTAAGCTCTGGAGATACCCTCAGCCCTGGCGATACCCTAAGCTCTGGAGATACCCTCAGCCCTGGCAATACCCTAAGCTCTGGAGACACCCTAAAATCTGGAGATACTTGAAGCTTTGGAGACACCCTAAGCTCTGGAGATATCATAAACTCTGGAGATACCATCAGTTCTGGAGATATCCTAAGCTCTGGAGACACCCTAAGCTCTGGAGATATCCGAAGCTCTGAAGACACCATAGGTTCTGGAGATATCCTAAGCTCTGGAGATACCATCAGTTCTGGAGATACCCTAAGCTCTGGAGATACCATCAGTTCTGGAGACACCCTAAGCTGTGGAGATATTGGCTGCAGGTAATAGAGGAGATAGAAGACGTGTGCTTTCTATTCCTTTCATACAGGACTGCACTTCTCTTAGGTGGTAATTGTGAGAAATACCTTCAGAGAACCTCAATGGCTGCAAATTCTGTCACATTACTAAATGTCTAGTGTAACAGATATGCAAGGCTTCCAGCTTCAGGTTTTTCTGTCCAATCCACAGGTTGAGGCCCGGAGGGCTCCAGAGGCCAAAATACGAGACTAGAAATAAACGATCTGGAATTCACCGATTCACGTGACCTTTATTGTGACCTTATATACTCCCAATGAAAATAATAAAGAAAAAGGTCAACCAAAAATAGTTCTAGACCTGATAACCAACAACGCAGTGCTGTAGGGCGGTGTACGTAGGGGGAGGCGGTATAACAGGGGCCGTCCAGTATTACAATCAGTCCTATATACCAAGGACTGGCTCCTCGATGGCCTCATCATGTCTACGCTCATCCTGACACGTAATATACACATGAATGGACTAGGACTGGAGGGAGCGATCCGGACAGTGAGGGAGCAGCAATGGGACTGTCCTTAAGGACAGGCGCAGTACCTGGGGAATGAGGGTGAGCGTGGGCATGGCAGGGTCATCTAGAAACTTATCTTACCATTTACCTATTCCCAGAGAATATTTCCAGTGAGATATTCAATGTATTACTATATACTGTATATATCAGCAGTCCATTTCATTGCCCGGGGAGACACAGTTCGGCGGATGAAGCTGCACAATGTTTGAGTCAGACAAACAAGCCTGACGAGAATATCCGGGTCCTGAGGGAGGATTCGCAAAGATTTATTGCCAACTTAAAATTCTTCTGTAAATGTTAGATCACTTCAGATGACACATCCGAGGATGCAAGTAACGAGTTCAGTCTCAGATGTCAATTCAGTGCTAGAGAGTCAAACAATGGCAAGAAACCAAATACCTGTGTGTGTGGCCATAGCAGACCGCCCAACTGGAGATGGTTTACACCTAGAAACCTGCAAAGGAAGCTCCCTGTATGGGAAAAAGGGAGAATAGAAAGGCTTGGGTGTCATAATTCATGTTTTATAACCATCCACATTCAGCAATATGGCTAGGGAACACAGAAACTTCCAGGACACCAAGCACCTGCACTGAAAACCTTCAGAACCTACCCTATGGATTCATCCGATGAAGGGATTAGGAGTTCATTGTCATGTTTGGTATGCCTGAACTTGTAAAAACTTTCAATATGGGCCAATGGAGCAGTTGTATTGAGTGTGTGATATAGCAAAACAATTTAACAGGCTGTGTGGTATAACAGAGTTGGGTCTGTGGTATAGTACAGTTGGGTCTGTTGTGTAGTAGAGTTGGGTCTGTGGTATAGTAGAGTTGTGTCTGTGGTATAGTAGAGTTGGGTCTGTGGTGTAGTAGAGTTGGGTCTGTGGTGTAGTAGAGTTGGGTCTGTGGTATAGTAGAGTTGGGTCTGTGGTGTAGTAGAGTTGGGTCTGTGGTGTAGTAGAGTTGGGTCTGTGGTATAGTAGAGTTGGGTCTGTGGTGTAGTACAGTTGGGTCTGTGGTGTAGTAGAGTTGGGTCTATGGTATAGTAGAGTTGGGTCTGTGGCATAGTAGAGTTGGGTCTGTGGTATAGTAGAGTTGGGTCTGTTGTATAGTAGAGTTGGGTCTGTGCTATAGTAGAGTTGGGTCTATGGTATAGTAGAGTTGGGTCTGTGGCATAGTAGAGTTGGGTCTGTGGTATAGTAGAGTTGGGTCTGTTGTATAGTAGAGTTGGGTCTGTGCTATAGTAGAGTTGGGTCTGTGCTGCAGTAGAGTTGTGTCTGTGGTATAGTAGAGTTGGGTCTGTTGTATAGTAGAGTTGGGTCTGTGGTGTAGTACAGTTGGGTCTGTGGTGTAGTAGAGTTGGGTCTGTGGTATAGTACAGTTGGGTCTGTGGTGTAGTAGAGTTGGGTCTATGGTATAGTAGAGTTGGGTCTGTGGCATAGTAGAGTTGGGTCTATGGTATAGTAGAGTTGGGTCTGTGGTCTAGTAGAGTTGAGTCTGTAGCGTAGTAGAGTTGGGTCTGTGGTGTAGTAGACTTGGGTCTGAGGTGAAGTAAAGTTGGGTCTGTGGTATAGTAGAGTTGGGTCTGTGGCATAGTAGAGTTGAGTCTGTAGCGTAGTAGAGTTGGGTCTGTGGTGTAGTAGACTTGGGTCTGTGATATAGTAGAGTTGGGTCTGTGGTGTAGTAGAGTTAGGTCTGTGGTGTAGTAGAGTTAGGTCTGTGGCATAATAGAGTTGGGTCTGTGGTATAGTAGAGTTGGGTCTGTGGTGTAGTAGAGTTGGGTCTGTGGCATAGCACAGTTGGGTCTGTGGCATAGCGGAGTTGGGTCTGTGCTATAGTAGAGTTGGGTCTGTGGTGTAGTAGAGTTAGGTCTGGGCTATAGTAGAGTTGGGTCTGTGGTGTAGCAGAGTTGGGTCTGTGGTGTAGCAGAGTTAGGTTCTGTGGCAAAGCGGAGTTGTGTCCATTGTATAAAAGTCCTGGATTGGCTCAAAACCTCCCCATTAGCACCAAACATCTCAAACAACGAAGCAGAAAAACAAAAAATGTATGCTGCCCTCCAAAGTAGTTTTTACTTCACTCAATACTTGCATCGGTCTGTACGAGATCCTCAAAAAATTATCATACAAAACCCCAATGTGTATGATTGGTCATGTGATGTCATATAGCGCTGCCAGATGGTGAGGCGCCGCGCCGGACTGTCTTACGAGACCGATCCTGGAACTGTATTTTCTTTTCTTCTGTTTTGTGTCTAGAAACCCCCAAGGACGTCGTCAGTTTTCTACCAGATGGAGATTGTTTTCTTTTTTTAGGCTCTGGACGTTCTGTCCTGTGAGGAGGGAAGAAAGATCTGCTCAGATGAGGTCTTCTCATGGAAATTGTAAACTTAGTGGTTGTAAAATAACGATAACGATAACGGATATCAACCAATGTGTTACCATGAAATTCTAAAATCTGTTATACTATTTACCACAATGGAAATTCTAACCAAAATAAACCATGATTTTGTGGCCATCAATGTTCTCTCTCAAGTCATCTGCTGATGTAATGCTGACTAGGATGAAGCGCCTGTGATGGACCATCCATGGTCCTCCATCCTCAGCAACTGCTCATCGGTCTCAGTGATTTCTTCATTCTTACAGGACTCATCTGGATTGTCCACCTACTCTATGTTTGTCATCAGAGATAACGTCTCAGGTTGTGACTGGACGATGAATCCAGAGCAGACCATTATTTCCCCCCCATTGTCTTACCTGGAATCCAAAGACGACTCCCCAACTTTTCTCTTCACATGAAGTTTTCGGATCAATTCTCTTGCTTTGTGTTTGAGAACCGGATCCTCTTGCTTCAAGAATGGCTGCAGGGCCTCACAAGGCGTCAGGTTCTTCAACATATACTCGGTTGGGATATTGAGTTCTCCATCATTAGGTAGGTGGAAAGCCAACACCAGATGGTTCCATACACACCTTGGCTCACAAGGACGCCTTTTATACTTACTTTTGAGTTGTGGATCCAGGTCAGAGTTTCTGACTGTGCAAGACTTGGCAGATATCCTTAAAAATAAAGACCTGGAGGTGGATTCTGGTCTCCAGTACAAGGTCTCATCCATCCAAGAGACACATTGTGGACAGTTGGATGTGGTTGGCGTGCTGAGCACCGGTGGGAGTTCACTAAAGTCCTCAGTATAAGGACTGTGGATGACAATGTAATGTGTCATCTCCTGCTTGTAGATATCAGTCCCCAGTATCCTCAGCTGTGGTTCTCCGCTCTTACAATGCTGTGTCTTGTATCTACATAACAGAAGAGACAGCGGGAAGGAGAATTTAAAGTTCCCATAACAAGAAGCCGATTTATGAAATGCCGGAGAGTTGGCGAATTGTCCCATTATCTCCTCATGAAATGTCTCCATGTCTTCTGCTTTCACCACCTTCCTCATTGCCCAATAAGTCTGGAGACGAGCCTTCTCAATGTCCTCCAAGGAGATATCTGCACTCCAGAAGGAAAGGTCCTTAAATTCAGATCTCTCATGATTCCTTCCCTTGAATGATTTTGATTCCAGAATTTGCTTTGCATCTCCATAAGAGGTGACATGCTGAAGAACCAAGACTGGGAATTCTAGAGGAACACGAAGGAACTCATCAGAGCTGACACTTTCGATGTTCTTCTTCATGGTTTTCCCAGCAGTCTTTATACCCTTATAAGATGATAAACACCGATAGATCTGTGAAATGCTGAGGAGCTGTCCTCTACTGTAGTAACCTCTGACATTTCTGGAAGTTTTGATTTCCTTTAGATTGTTCTTCACCGATCTTGAAAGCATCACTGATACTGGAGCCATCATCTCCATCCATCTCATGCTTTCTCTCTATTGTTCTCTCCCTTTCTCTCTCAGAACAGAACAAGTTATAAAGTATGTGTCAAGACAGGAAATACCAGGGCTCGACATAACAATGGGAGTCAACAACACAGGGGACAAAAATTTATAAACATCTCAGCTATGGTTTCGATGCAGAAAAGTGACGTAACATGTGACGTCCTGTGCAGTAGATGATGAGGCAGGAGGGGGTTAGCCAACACTGACTAATACCTGACATGTCTGACACAGTATAAAGGTGCAGTAAACGAATGCAGAGTTTTCTCAGAATTTAGCTTGATTTTAAAGGGTAAACAACAAATTTTTTAGGCAATGACGGGCACAGAATATACCACTGACCAATAGAAGATGGACAACAGGTAGAAGAAATGAGGTGAAGGGATATCTGTCAATGGCAGGACAACCACCTGGAGATAACTTGTAGCTGCTCACCTGTGGCCATAGCATATCACTCTTAAAGGGCTGAGATGTGAAAACCCCTTTAATTTTAAAACCCTATTGGAGGCTCCTATGTTTTAGTCTGTCTATAGGGTCAAACTCTCATCAATTTTTAGGAATAAATAAAAGCAACCAAAACTTTTTATTGAGGTCCACCATCATAGAAGATCCTGTTCAAACCACAAAACATTACTTATATATCAAAACCACCTGAGAACCAAGGAAAGTGGTAAGACGTAGATGGGGGCTGCGTAGGGGATGCCATGAAGATATCGTCAGATGTTGGCGTCACATTTGACCCCATGGCGGTCCCACTTTTGGGAATTTACAATGTGTCAGGGAAAACTTATTATTATTAACAAGAAAAGTTTATCAAAAATTGTACATAAGAGAAGTCTTTATATCTCCCCCCTAGCACCCACGCCTCATGTATATCAGTGGGAGTATACAGACGTTATATGGATAAGTGACGGGATACAAGGATATAAGCTCCAGTTTATAGATTAGACCTTGTGGATCATAACTGGTGTATGATTAGAGACACTGGACACTCAAACATAAGAAGGTCCAGGTCAACTACTAATGCTGATCTTCAACTTCGGATCCCATGTCACCACCTCCTTCACATATATCGCCAGCTGTCCATGGCAGCCATTATTGGTTCTACTAACCCATGATAAGAACTGGAGCTGGTGGAGGAGGTGAAAGGTCCTCTGTAACTGAGATTCCATAGACATTGTGAATCTAGCCGGGACCCAAAAAATGTCAGAATATATTTATTTCTTGGAAGAATAATAAAACATTAGAAGCTGACAAGGTGAAGAATACCAACGGAAATGACAAAAAGAGAAAGCATCCTCCTGAGCGACAGAAAAGGCTTCTCCTGCCATACACGCTGTTTCCTCCCTCTCAGATGGTTGGTCTTACATTAATGATTACCCTAATAAGGGATGTTTTTTAGAAGATAATCGTCATTGGGCGAGCACTCCTCCTGTTTTCTCTGTTTTGCATTGTTTATTCTCATATGCTAGTTTCTGGATGTTGAGCCCCCCCAGACCATTATATGAATTGGTCGTCTCCTCATGGACTTGTCTATCAGATTCTGATTGGATCCATATATGTATGGCGTCAGCAGTGCCTTCCGGACTCTTCTGTGATAAACAATTTATATTGAGTCTCACGAAACGAAGTGCAAGTAGAAGACTTGGCAGGACGGGACCAAATAATCCGCCACTGGCCGGGTGGGATCTGTCTGTTCAGAGCCTACAACCATTTGGCCATATACTTGTGAGAAACATGAGCTCGCCCCTCAGGAGAGGAGCCTGTACATAGTCGAAATCAATTATAACCAACCAAGTTTATCCAACAAATTTTAGATTAATGAACCCAAAACAGAACAACCATATCAAAACAAAAAAATATGGGTCACAACAAATTATTAAACTAGAAATAATATTTATTAAAGAACAATATTAAAACATATACAAGACATACATAACATAGACTAGAGGGCAGCACAAGTGGAGTCTGGCTGTAGAGTAAGAGTCAGACAGAAAACCGCACCCCTCTCACCCATGATGTACCTGAAATAGCAACCCAAATATTACATATAGCAAAGAACTATTCTTTAGTCAAAATGAATGTAAATATAAACACTGCCACAATCAGAAAGTAACACCCAGGAATAAGGGATAGTATCCCATATAATAATAATCACTGTGTCCAATATATGGTATACCTAATAATAGGAACTCCCAATAAGTATATTTAAAGTGTGCACAGAAATATATATCAAAGAGAGCACACAAGTAGGTACGTCAAATACAATATCAGTACATACCTACAGACATTGTTGGCAGCGTACACAAGCAAATAATAAGGGGTTAACACCGGGACATCAGAGGTGAGGGAACCAAAACACCCCGACGCGCGTTTCGCCTTAGCGTGGCTTCATCAGGAGGCGATTGATAGTACAACGCGATTATCTATATATACCCTACTCCTAACAAAATAATAAAATACATCTGTGGTTACCTATAGCATGAAAAGATCTCCTTGTTCCCTAATTTCCGGCACAGGCCATGTGAACGTAGTGGCGTCATCACGTACGCGATGACGTCACCACTGCAGAATAAGATGAAATAAAGTTTTCGGCCGGTGCACATGCGTACGCGCATCGGCCGAATATAGTAAACACTAGAGGCCGCACTGTATAACATAGAGGCCACAAAAACATGGCTGCCGGAAAAATCAATACTAAATAACATTTCCTAGTAAAATTTTACTCAAATGGAGATTTTGCATAAACAACACTGATATAAAGATCGTACATAAATAAATATGCAATATATGTACAAATATCAATTGCAACGGAGCCCATCAAAATACATATATAATATTACATATATATAAGTGCATGTGCTATTAAAGTGCCATACATGAATATTGTGAACATTAATGGTTAAACATTTAAAGTTATAGTGCATAATTATAAAAAATTTATATTTTATTATTATTTATTATTATTCTTTCTTATTACTTAAATTCCCCACACCATCTTTTTCCATCCTTTCCACTTTTTCTTTTCTTTATTTAGACAATATATAATGCAAGGAAGCATCAATAATATATATATATATACACCAAAATATAAGTGTAAAAAAACAAACAAAAAACAAACAAAACATTTTTTTGAGACTCTGACTCCAAATATCCCAGAAACTGAATCCAAGATGAAGATAAGGGAACATGAATTAGGCAAACCTACAGAAATAACAAACAAACATTAGTAAAAAAACAAGGGACAAACACAATAAAATTCGCGCAAGATGGAAAATACCAAAAGAAAACAAATCACAAAAAGGACCTAAAACTTACGGCTTCATTTACGGCTTTGGGTTGCTATTTCAGGTACATCATGGGTGAGAGGGGTGCGGTTTTCTGTCTGACTCTTACTCTACAGCCAGACTCCACTTGTGCTGCCCTCTAGTCTATGTTATGTATGTCTTGTATATGTTTTAATATTGTTCTTTAATAAATATTATTTCTATTTTTATAATTTGTTGTGACCTATTTTTTTTGTTTTGACATAGTCAAAATGAAGCCAGCAGTGGGAATCCCCGCACGGCAAAGATGGTGGGTGTAGAGACCCGGAGAGAGCCAAACTGAGAGGAGATACAACCGGCTATCTTCTGTTAATGAAACCACTCTGATGACGGCATTCGCAACGTGGAAGTGATCAAAGGGCCTAAGCTCCATGGACAATGGGTCAATCAAATCTGCCATATGGAAAAGGCTTCGTGTACTCCAAGAATACACCAGAGCCATCTCGAGTCCCCGCAGGGAGGAGCGGGTTATACAGGAAGGAGACCATGGAAGAGCGAGGGGATGCTAATGGGAAAAGCACGTAATCCATAAGGTACATGTAAAACGGATGGGGCCTATGAAGGGGGTCATGGGAGGAGGGGGAGAGCGAGACCATAGGAGTGCGTTGGGATGGACCGATGCCTGCCACAGTTTTTCGATCTCTACCCATTTTGAGTATGCTCGTGACGCTGCCCAAAACGGGATACAACGCAAATGAGTGGCCCAGTAGTAGTGCAGGATATGTGGAACCGCTAACCCCCCTTCATCCCTACTGGAGAGCATCACAGAACGGGGAACACGGTGACACTTTCCATTCCAGATGAACTGGTTAGAGAGGGAAGTATATGGAGTAGTGAGGCTCAGAAGGACAGAAGGACATCATCCGCAGAAATGTCATTTTACACTCCCGGTCCCTAAGTGTCACCCCAGCGATATCGGGATTAGAACGAATTCGGGCGGCTAGAGGCTCTATACACAACGCAAATATTAGTGGGGATAGCGGGCAGCCTGGACGCGTCACATTACAAATGGGGAACGGGGAGGAGACGGAGTTAGGAAGTTTAACTACCACCGAAGGAGAAGACTATAAAGCCTTAAGTGTTTGTGGCGCGCTTCTCAGCAATGCCGGCGTCCCGGGGAGTCGGCCTGCGTATGTGCGCATACGTCAGGAGCCTCATAGACGTGCCGATCACATGATCAACATAACGCCACCGAGTCACATGACCGCGAGTCCGAAACAGCACTGGAGCGCGCACCTCATCAAAGAAAGGTAAGTATAACAGGCGATCACGAATGGAATAGAATCCCGCCAACCCCCGACCAATATACTTACAGCGTATAGGGGCTAGAGAGTATTTTCTGACAACATGTATACACAGTGATCACCAGGCTCATCATTTATAACAGAAGTCACTGCTTAAAGTCACAAAAGTGAAAAGTTTTTTACTGTCAGTAAATGGGAAGTCTATGGAGTCAATATGAAAATCAAGGTCATATAATAAATATCATAAGCTAGCGAATTAGATAAAATACAGAACAGCCAGAAATTAGTGTCAGAAGACAGATACCGAGGATCAGAATCTACAGAATGACCAGAGTGCTAAATAGAATAAGAAAATCCACAAAATATCCAAAGTTATACATTAAATATCAAACAATATATACCGTATATCAGGGTCGGACTGGGGTGTCTAGGGCCCACCAGTGGAATTGTTTTTAGGGGCCCACCGCCAGGACCCCTGTAGATGAGTTGTACAGAGACAGGGCAGCTAAAGGTAATATCAGGAGCCGGCTGCTCACCCGCCATATGATGTGTATCGCTGCCCTACCTAAACCCACTGCTACATCCTGTATGGCAAGACAGCAGCGTGGCTCCTAGGGTTGTCACCATTACCTGTAGCCGCACTGTAATGGGACAAGCTCATCTGCAGAGGTCCTGGCTGTCAGACTCCCACTGATGTAATATTGATGGCCTATCATAAGGACAGGCCAAAAATATTAGAAACATGGATAAATCCTTTAAAGATATTGTCCAGGAATTGGAGCAACTCATGTGCCGGGCGGGAGGTTTAAAATAAAAAAGCATATTCGCCTGTCCTCAGCAGCCCGTTGTCCTCCGCCAGTGTCCATTCAGTCTCGTGCCGGCACCTTCTTGCTGGGAGTCCTGCACATCATGTGACCGCTAAGACGAATTGGGTACAGAATTTCCAGAAATGAGGTGTTACCATGAGACCGAACAGACAGAGGCGGAGGACAACAGGGTGCTGGGGACAGGCGAGTGTGTGGCTGAGGTGTAATAATGAGGGATGAATCAGCTGTTTGAGTGAATCGTGGCATCTGTGCAAGCGCCGTGACCCCTTCTCTGTTTACACAGTGTCGTACATCTCATAGTGGCCATGTCATGTAACTACAGCCTGGTCCTATAAGCGTCTATGTGACAAGGCTGGAATTACACCACACGGTCACTATAAACAGACAGCGTATGATATACACAGGCACCATGGCCCCTTATACAGCTGATCAGGGGGTCACTTATCTCTTATTGATGGTTTATTCTGAGAATAGATCATCAATATAAATGAACTGGAAAACTCCTTAAGCCTAAGGCCCCACATGGTGTCCTGCAGCAAAAAAGCGCTGCGGGAAAAACCGCCTCCATGACGCATCACGTTTCTTCCTGCAGCCCTTTGCACAGAAAGTTTGCAGAGCTTTCCTCTGTATCTTCTGCTTCAATTATATCGAAACCGCCAGAATTTCCGTAGGTATGCTGCAATGTCTAACTCTAAAACCAAGAAATTACAGCAAGTATCTTATTTTACCGCAAAGTGTGGATGGGCCTCATGTGGCGAAAACACCACGGGAAAAGCCGACAGTTCCTGCAATGTGAATGGGATTCTAGCAAATCCAATCCACACATTGTGGAAAATTCTGTGCAGTGAACATGCTGCGATTTCCAAAACCGTTGGGGAATATCACTTATACCTACGAAAACACTGATGGTTTCCCTATAGGTGTAATGGAAGCCGAAAGTGAAAAGCGCTGCAGGAAAAAAAACACAATGCGTTACTGCTGCAGTTTTTCCTGCAGCGCTATTTTGTTGCAGTTTGCAACGTGAGGCCTTAGATTTAATAAAGCCCAAGTGCCACATTCATTAAATTAATTGCCCCCTCCTAGTATGCCCCTGATTCCCCCTGACAAATACTGCACCCCTAATGACCCCTAATATCAATGACCACCCCCTTATGTTCATAATGCCTCCTAATATAACCTCCCCTTGTATTCCTAATGTCCCCTAATAACCCTTATATAAGTGACCCCCCCCTTATGTCCTTATAATTATAATTTCCCCCCTCCCCCTCCCTTGTACTATTAAAATACTCACACCTAAGCTAAAAAAAAAGAGTTATACTCACCTACCTGCGATCCTGATGAACGGAGTCGCCCACTTTACATCCAAGTGCAGGACGTCTGTGTATCAGCTCAGTCCATCTAGTTAGAAGTAAGGTATATTAATGGCGGTGCCGGGGCCCACAGCAGCCGCCATTGGTGTAACTAAGGTTTTGTGGGCCTGGGTACAGACTTTTGTCCGGGGCCCCCTATCCCCTTACTAGAGCGAATTCTTGATAGTGGCGGTTATGGACGCTAAAGCAATATCTCAGATACCTGAAAGGGATACAGCTTTAGTACCCACAACTGCAGCTATCAAGAATACGGTGAGAAAGCAGCGCAGCGCCCCACATGTAAGCAATACTGGGACAGCATAACGTGCTCCACAGGGGCCCCCAAACAGTATTATGTGCACCACAGTGGCCCCCAAACAGAATTAGGTACTCCATAGTGACCCCCGAACATTATTATGTGCACCACAGGGGCCCCCAAACAGTATTATGTGCTCCATAGTGACCCCCAAACATTATTATGTGCACCACAGTGGCCCCCAAACAGAATTATATGCTCACAGTGCCCATCCCCCAGAGCCTGAACCCCCTTTCCCCCCATCTTACTCACACAGCCTGCCCCCCATGTCTCCCCTCTTACTCACACAGCCTGCACCCCCATGTCTCCCCTCTTACTCACACAGCCTGCACTCCCATGTCTCCCCTCTTACTCACACAGCCTGCACTCCCATGTCTCCCCTCTTACTCACACAGCCTGCACCCCCATGTCTCCCCTCTTGCTCACACAGCCTGCACCCCCATGTCTCCCCTCTTACTCACACAGCCTGCACCTCCATGTCTCCCCTCTTGCTCACACAGCCTGCACCTCCATGTCTCCCCTCTTGCTCACACAGCCTGCACCTCCATGTCTCCCCTCTTACTCACACAGCCTTCCCCCCATGTCTCCCTCTTACTCACACAGCCTGCACCCCCATGTCTCCCTTCTTACTCACACAGCCTGCCCCCATGTCTCCCTTCTTACTCACACAGCCTGCCCCCATGTCTCCCCTCTTACTCACACAGCCTGCCCCCCATGTCTCCCCTCTTACTCACACAGCCTGCACCCCCATGTCTCCCTTCTTACTCACACAGCCTGCCCTCCATGTCTCCCCTCTTGCTCACACAGCCTGCACCTCCATGTCTCCCCTCTTACTCACACAGCCTGCACCCCCATGTCTCCCTTCTTACTCACACAGCCTGCCCCCATGTCTCCCTTCTTACTCACACAGCCTGCCCTCCATGTCTCCCCTCTTACTCACACAGCCTGCACCTCCATGTCTCCCCTCTTACTCACACAGCCTGCACCCCCATGTCTCCCCTCTTACTCACACAGCCTGCCCTCCATGTCTCCCCTCTTGCTCACAGCCTTCCCCCCATGTCTCCCTCTTACTCACACAGCCTGCCCCCATGTCTCCCCTCTTACTCACACAGCCTGCCCTCCATGTCTCCCCTCTTACTCACACAGCCTGCACCCCCATGTCTCCCCTCTTACTCACACAGCCTGTACCCCCATGTCTCCCTTCTTACTCACACAGCCTGCCCCCATGTCTCCCCTCTTACTCACACAGCCTGCCCCCATGTCTCCCCTCTTACTCACACAGCCTGCACCTCCATGTCTCCCCTCTTGCTCACACAGCCTGCACCCCCATGTCTCCCTTCTTACTCACACAGAATGCCCCCATGTCTCCCCTCTTACTCACACAGCCTGCCCTCCATGTCTCCCCTCTTACTCACACAGCCTGCACCCCCATGTCTCCCCTCTTACTCACACAGCCTGTACCCCCATGTCTCCCTTCTTACTCACACAGCCTGCCCCCATGTCTCCCTTCTTACTCACACAGCCTGCCCCCATGTCTCCCCTCTTACTCACACAGCCTGCACCTCCATGTCTCCCCTCTTACTCACACAGCCTGCACCCCCATGTCTCCCCTCTTACTCACACAGCCTGCACTCCCATGTCTCCCCTCTTACTCACACAGCCTGCACTCCCATGTCTCCCCTCTTACTCACACAGCCTGCACCCCCATGTCTCCCCTCTTGCTCACACAGCCTGCACCCCCATGTCTCCCCTCTTACTCACACAGCCTGCACCTCCATGTCTCCCCTCTTGCTCACACAGCCTGCACCTCCATGTCTCCCCTCTTGCTCACACAGCCTGCACCTCCATGTCTCCCCTCTTACTCACACAGCCTTCCCCCCATGTCTCCCTCTTACTCACACAGCCTGCACCCCCATGTCTCCCTTCTTACTCACACAGCCTGCCCCCATGTCTCCCTTCTTACTCACACAGCCTGCCCCCATGTCTCCCCTCTTACTCACACAGCCTGCCCCCCATGTCTCCCCTCTTACTCACACAGCCTGCACCCCCATGTCTCCCTTCTTACTCACACAGCCTGCCCTCCATGTCTCCCCTCTTGCTCACACAGCCTGCACCTCCATGTCTCCCCTCTTACTCACACAGCCTGCACCCCCATGTCTCCCTTCTTACTCACACAGCCTGCCCCCATGTCTCCCTTCTTACTCACACAGCCTGCCCTCCATGTCTCCCCTCTTACTCACACAGCCTGCACCTCCATGTCTCCCCTCTTACTCACACAGCCTGCACCCCCATGTCTCCCCTCTTACTCACACAGCCTGCCCTCCATGTCTCCCCTCTTGCTCACAGCCTTCCCCCCATGTCTCCCTCTTACTCACACAGCCTGCCCCCATGTCTCCCCTCTTACTCACACAGCCTGCCCTCCATGTCTCCCCTCTTACTCACACAGCCTGCACCCCCATGTCTCCCCTCTTACTCACACAGCCTGTACCCCCATGTCTCCCTTCTTACTCACACAGCCTGCCCCCATGTCTCCCCTCTTACTCACACAGCCTGCCCCCATGTCTCCCCTCTTACTCACACAGCCTGCACCTCCATGTCTCCCCTCTTGCTCACACAGCCTGCACCCCCATGTCTCCCTTCTTACTCACACAGAATGCCCCCATGTCTCCCCTCTTGCTCACAGCCTTCCCCCCATGTCTCCCTCTTACTCACACAGCCTGCCCCCATGTCTCCCCTCTTACTCACACAGCCTGCCCTCCATGTCTCCCCTCTTACTCACACAGCCTGCACCCCCATGTCTCCCCTCTTACTCACACAGCCTGTACCCCCATGTCTCCCTTCTTACTCACACAGCCTGCCCCCATGTCTCCCCTCTTACTCACACAGCCTGCCCCCATGTCTCCCCTCTTACTCACACAGCCTGCACCTCCATGTCTCCCCTCTTGCTCACACAGCCTGCACCCCCATGTCTCCCTTCTTACTCACACAGAATGCCCCCATGTCTCCCCTCTTACTCACACAGCCTGCCCTCCATGTCTCCCCTCTTACTCACACAGCCTGCACCCCCATGTCTCCCCTCTTACTCACACAGCCTGTACCCCCATGTCTCCCTTCTTACTCACACAGCCTGCCCCCATGTCTCCCTTCTTACTCACACAGCCTGCCCCCATGTCTCCCCTCTTACTCACACAGCCTGCACCTCCATGTCTCCCCTCTTACTCACACAGCCTGCACCCCCATGTCTCCCTTCTTACTCACACAGCCTGCCCCCATGTCTCCCCTCTTACTCACACAGCCTGCACCCCCATGTCTCCCCTCTACTCACACAGCCTGCACCCCCATGTCTCCCCTCTTACTCACACAGCCTGCCCCCCATGTCTCCCCTCTTACTCACACAGCCTTCCCCCCATGTCTCCCTCTTACTCACACAGCCTGCCCTCCATGTCTCCCTCTTACTCACCACACATGCTGTCTCTTCTCTGCTCCTTCCATCAGACTGTTCCCGGCTGATTCATCTTCCTGTGTAACAGTGTTCTGTACAATCCGTGTAGCTCCGCCCACATATGACATCATCACAGGTCCGTCAGCCCTTCTGCAGCACGTCTCTCTCCCTACTTCATACAGTGACTTGCCCGGGTGCTGACACCAAGCCCTGGGCAGACGACTTACCGAACTTCCACTGTCTACTAAAAAAAAGGCAGTGGAGGTCTGGTAGGGCCCCATAAAGGCCCCATAATGAGGTCTTAATAGTCCAGGCTGGGGCCCACCGGGGGATTCCCCGGTACCCCGGCGGGCCAGTCCGACCCTGCCGTATATACTCAAGTATAAGCCGAGGCCCCTAATATTAGCACAAAAACCTGGGACTTATTGACTCGAGTATAAGCCGAGGGGGGGGGGGGGTGCAGCAGGTACTAGAAAATGTCAAAAATTAAAATGGCTGCAGTTTTTGGGCGTAGTAGGCGCTGGGTGCTGGGAGGGGGGTGTTTTGGTGTCTGTCGGCCCCCTCCCTGAGCTTGAGGACTGGGGGTTTCCCCCCCCCCCCCACTTGGACCTCAGCCTGGCTGTATATAGGGGATCTGCAGTGCTCCTATTAACCCCCTCCTGACGGCACAGGAGCAGACCCCCCATATTCAGTAGACACAGGGAGACCTCATGTGTATAATGTGTCACAGTCATTCTCTACTTCTGTATGGATTCTAGGGAGAGGAGGGAGTTACTACTTGTTATTTATTCTATTCTTTTATTATATTTTTTTAAAGCTTCTTTTTTTTTCACTATTTTATGCATTACTATTGTGGCTGGTCATAGATCCCCCCCCCCAAAAAAAAAATATATATATATATAAATATACAGTCCTATGAAAAAGTTTGGGCACCCCTATTAATCTTAATCATTTTTAGTTCTAAATATTTTGGTGTTTGCAGCAGCCATTTCAGTTTGATATATCTAATAACTGATGGACACAGTAATATTTCAGGATAGAAATGAGGTTTATTGTACTAACAGAAAATGCGCAATATGCATTAAACCAAAATTTGACCGGTGCAAAAATATGGGCACCTCAACAGAAAAGTGACATTAATATTTAGTAGATCCTCCTTTTGCAAAGATAACAGCCTCTAGTCGCTTCCTGTAGCTTTTAATCAGTTCCTGGATCCTGGATAAAGGTATTTTGGACAAACAATTCAAGTTCAGTTAAGTTAGATGGTCGCCGAGCATGGACAGCCCGCTTCCAATCATCCCACAGATGTTCAATGATATTCAGGTCTGGGGACTGGGATGGCCATTCCAGAACATTGTAATTGTTCCTCTGCATGAATGCCGGAGGATTTGGAGCGGTGTTTTGGATCATTGTCTTGCTGAAATATCCATCCCCGGCGTAACTTCAACTTCGTCACTGATTCTTGAACATTATTCTCAAGAATCTGCTGATACTGAGTGGAATCCATGCGACTCTCAACTTTACCAAGATTCCCGGTGCCGGCATTGGCCACACAGCCCCAAAGCATGATGGAACCTCCACCAAATCTTACAGTGGGTAGCATGTGTTTTTCTTGGAATGCTGTTTCTTTTTGGACGCCATGCATAACGCCTTTTTGTATGACCAAACAACTCAATCTTTGTTTCCAAAATGAAGCTGCCTTGTCCAAATGTGCTTTTTCATACCTCAGGCGACTCTGTTTGTGGCGTACGTGCAGAAACGGCTTCTTTCTCATCACTCTCCCATACAGCTTCTCCTTGTGCAAAGTGCGCTGTATAGTTGACCGATGCACAGTGACACCATCTGCAGCAAGATGATGCTGCAGCTCTTTGGAGGTGTCTGTGGATTGTCCTTGACTGTTCTCACCATTCTTCTTCTCTGCCTTTCTGATATTTTTCTTGGCCTGCCACTTCTGGGCTTAACAAGAACTGTCCCTGTGCTCTTCCATTTCCTTACTATGTTCCTCACAGTGGAAACTGACAGGTTAAATCTCTGAGACAACGTTTTGTATCCTTCCCCTGAACAACTATGTTGAACAATCTTTGTTTTCAGATCATTTGAGAGCGGGCTGTCCATGCTCGGCGACCATCAAACTTAACTGAACTTGAATTGTTTTGTAGAAAGAAATGGTCCAAAATCCCTTCATCCAGGATCCAGGAACTGATTAAAAGCTACAGGAAGCGACTAGAGGCTGTTATCTTTGCAAAAGGAGGATCTACTAAATATTAATGTCACTTTTCTGTTGAGGTGCCCATACTTTTGCACTGGTCAAATTCTGGTTTAATGCATATTGCACATTTTCTGTTAGTACAATAAACCTCATTTCAATCCTGAAATATTACTGTGTCCATCAGTTATTAGATATATCAAACTGAAATGGCTGCTGCAAACACCAAAATATTTAGAACTAAAAATGATTAAGATTAATAGGGGTGCCCAAACTTTTTCATAGGACTGTATATATATATATATATATATATATATATATATATGTATATATATATATATATATATTTATTTTTTTATTTTTTTTTTGCTTGACTCGAGTATAAGCCGTGGCGGCTGAAAAACCCGGCTTATACTCAAGTATATCAAAAGTGCAAAGATACACATAAATTGATGAAAATAAAAACACTTAAAGCAAAAAATCAGAAAACACTGCAAAAAAGATTATATGTATATATAAGAGAGATAAAATGATCTCAATAAGACAATGATGAGAAGAGACATTGATATAGTGAGAATAAGTGATAATATAATATGAGGAAAGAAAAAATAAATTATTGGATGTTTGGGATAATAGAAAATCCCACAAACTAAGAGCAGCCAGTATTCTAGAATAATTCTTACTTTTTGTATTCAGATATATAGAAGGTGACACTAACCAGCCAGTGGTCCATAGATGCATATACTATCCTATAGGTATGTACACCGTGCAGAATAATATATCTCGTTAGATGGATTGTCTTCAGAAGATGGCAGGATAAACACGCCACGACAATCAAGTAGAAGATCCAGATGAAAATTGCAACAAACCTCACCGAAAAATCCAAAATACAAAAACCCCATAAGTGCCTACATAATACACAACACAGAAAGACAAAGGACACAGAAACTGCCTATTATTACATCCACAAGTCGCACATCATAAAAAAGAACCAAAGCTTAGCTCCTCGTTCAGCCCGAATGGAGACATAGGATTCAGATTGACAATCCAACAGGTCTCAGGTTGTAAAAGTTCTCCTTGTATATCACCCCTGCGAGATCCCAAAGAGACAGGATCAATCCCGCTAACCTTAAGTCCATGGGGATTGCAATCAGGATGTTCCTTGAAGTGTCGAAGGTGCTCTGCAATCGTTCAAGCTCAGGCGCTGAAGCCGCAGCACGTATCTTACTAACGTGTTTGGATATCCTCACCTGTAGGGCCCAAGACGTCATACCAATATATACCAGGCCACATGGACATGGCCCCGTATATAACTGCTGTAGTGCTACAGGTGATGGACTGTCCGATCTTATAACATCTTTCTTGTTTAGACTCAAAGACCTCCATAGTTCTCAGCATGTATTCACACATAGTACAATCCCCACAGGGGAAAAAACAAGCCTTGAGGGTAATGCTAAGCTCTTCCTCCATGATGGGGGCATTAAGGGAGGAAAGGGCAGAGGAAGGAAGTCTAGGAAGGACACAATCCTCCAAATATGAGCAGAGAGCAGTATCACGAGATCCTGGGTCCACCCCAGTACTAGTAGGGAGGTTATAGAATTTTGTATAATAATCCCGGAACAAGGAGGAACTCGAGTCAGGGTGATGTTGTAGCACACCATGGGGGTCATGAATGACGTGGGGGACAGAAGAGACCTGGTGGTCTCGTAGAGTCTTGGCTAGAAGGGAATGGGCCTTGTTGCCTCTCTCATAGTATCGCTGACGACTATACAGGAGAAGGCACCGAACATTTTGGGTAGCTAGGTCTCGGAGATCAGCCCTAGCCACTACGAGGCCACAGAGGGCATAAATCGAGGGGGATGCAGCTAAGCGGGCTGTTAGGTCCAGAATGCGAGACATCAAAGCAAGTTCCTTGTTCTTACGGTTCTTCTTCTGTCGAGTAGCCAAGGCAATACAGTGACCTCTCATAACAGCCGTATGGGCTTCCCAGAGAGTAGAGGTCGAAGAGACTGAGTGCGTATTGTGGGAGAAGTATTCTTGGAGGTGGACACGTAGGGAGTCGCAGGAGGTTGAGGAGTGAAGAAGAGACTCATTCAACCACCAGTGACACCACTTAGTGAAGGTGGAGGCAGGGGACAAAGACAGGAGGACAGTGGCATGGTCTGACCAGGAGATGGGGCCAATATCGGCATCGGACAGGAGCCTGAGGGCCAAGGTATTACCAAAAACATAGTCTATTCTAGAATGAGTTTTGTGATGGTGAGAATAGAAAGTATACGAATGGCCAGTGGGATTGCGAACTCTCCTGAGGTCATAGATGGAAAAAGATCTAATGAAGTGACGAAAGTCTCTGGCCAGGAGAAGCTGCGGGGCGCCAGGCGCGTCACCTTATAGAGTCAATTTATCAGAATGCACAGAAAAGACCATGTTACAATCTCCGCCCAACGGCAAGGCCGAGCCAGAGAAAGACTGCAATCGTCACAGCACCCGCTTGAGAAAGGGAACTTGGGAAGAATTAGGGGAATAAGCGTTGCACAGAACTACAGGTTGGCCCTGAAAGAAGCCTTCCAGTATAACGTATCGCCCGTCTGGGTCTAAGTGTGAGGCCGATACGGAGATCGGGCAAGAACGGGAGAGTAGGATGGCTACTCCCCGCGCTTACGGGTTGCCATGGGGGAAATAATCATGGGCAAAGTTACCTGTGTGGTCGAAGTGAGTCTCTGGGAGAAAAGCCACCTCCGCCATGAGGGACTGCAACTTACGGAGCACCATTCACCTCTTAGCATTGGCGCCCAGGCCCTTAACATTCAGCGTCACACACTTCACCATAGCAAAATAGAGGGAGAAATACCAGCAGATGTAGAGAGAGTGGTATACAGACAGACCTCACCCGAACCAGGGAGCGCAAGGCCAAAAAGGGGGGGACAGCAATCATCCAAAATGACCTGAGGAGGGAGAGGGGTGGGAGGGGACGAGAAGGTGGAAACATAACCAATAAAACAGTAAATAGTAATAGAATAGATAGAACTGTATCATGGACAGGACTAAATCTCCTGACTGGGGGCAACAAACAATCATTAAAACAGATTAAAGTATAGCAACTGAAAGGGCCCAGAAATAGCGCCCACAGCTGGAACAAGCCCCTAGGAAGGGGGAGCGAGGGGGGACCATCTGTAGACGGACCAAGCAATGAGACCACACGGGCTGATTACAGGGGGTGGAGAGGAGTACACCCTCCCCGTGATATACTGCATGAGAGAAACTATCCAAGATAAGGATCCGCTAAGGAGGGCAGAAAAGCACACATAGGATTAGATAGAAAAACAATCCAAAGGCAGCCGGTGCCTCCCAGAGGAGGGAGGAAACCAAGTCCAAAGTGTCGTATGTCCGTCTCACAGCGGGGCGAGGTAGGACATAGTGTATATGAGCTCTTGGATATTAGAGAGCTCAGACGAAGGGACAATCCCAGACAGCAGTTGTTGTTAAGGTTTTACTTCTCCCGCTTCTCTTCACACAGTCTCCACAGCTATCACATATAGTGCATGAGTCTTTCATAACAGATATCACTGTATACTGGCAGTTGTACTTATCACTGGGAAAAGATGGATGTCTCAATCAGTTCTGGCCTTCAGCTGCTCAGCTAAACTCCCTTCTGTTCTCACTGTTCTGTTCTACAGTCCAGAGTTTCTAGCTTTGCTTCAGGACTAACATGGTGTCTCTTCCCTTTTCCTATTACTCCCCTGGATCACTGTCTCCCTCCCAGCACACCCTGCTGTGTCAGTGACCACTTCCTGTCTCTTGTTAGAGCTTTAATTCCACAGGTGCTGGATGATTTTACATCATGGCTGCAGTCTGTCTCTACCTGTCACAAAAGTAAGACCTAAGGGGAAAAAAAGCTGAGAAAACTACAATCAGCGGGGTGCAGGTGGAGGATCCTCAGCTACCAAGGATTGAGCGAGAAACCGCAGCCATTGTGGCGGAGGAGAGGAGGAAGGAGAGGTAGTCATTTCTTCATGCTGAGACAAGGAGGCTGGAGGCGGAGAGTGAGGAGACCTGGCAGCATGGGGGGACAGTGAAGGGGTGGCCCCAATATCCATCTCAGGATCAGGCGAGAGAGCCTCTTGTTGCAAGTGCTGTGTCTAGGTGGAGGGAAGGAGGGGAGGATGTTGCAGCAGAGACGTCCACAGCTTTAGGGCTGGTTGCAGGCCCAGGAACTAGAGAACCATCATCCAGCAGTGTAGAAGAGGCTGAGGACCTGGGAGGTGGATGAAGATTAGGGGCCAGCACTACTATCACTCAGCTCCAGGTGGGCTACAGGAGCAAGCACCGCTGGTGGCGCCATCTTGGATTGTAGGGCCCCCACAGGAATATGCTCACCTGGAGGCAGCATCAGGTCCAGCAGCAGGGGACCAAGTGGAGAGGTGAGCTGGAAAACAGCGGAGGGCACCGGGGCTCTGGAAGAGTCCATAGGAGGCTGAACGGAGGACTTCATGCGATGGGCGGCAGGGATGGCAGCGCGGAATACAAAGATGGTCGCCGCAGTGTTGTAGGCCGCATGTAGATGGGGGGAACAAGGAAAGAGGAGATCCCTGGCTGCTTTGATGAAACTGCGGGGACACCGGAGCCCGAAGAGGGAAGGCCAGGTGCTTTCTTCCCCATGGAGGGCAGACTGGAGCGCAGGTAGGTCCTTATTGCAGCAGAGGCCAGGCAGGAGCAGAGCTAATATGTGTCCTACCACATCAGGTCACAGGCCACGCCCCGACCTCAAAATGTTATGGTACAGAAATGGAAGGAATCCAGATTCAACCTCAAAGGTGAATTTCACCTTACATGATAGAAACCAACTTAAGAAACAACATCAGCAGGGCATGTCAGGGTGTTGTCAGGTGATTCTCACAATGATGTGTCTAGTTCTAGGAGTGGCCAGTACAGTATATAACCCGGGACTCGTCAGTATAAAGTATGTAAGATTTACAGAGGAGCAACAAGCAGAAGCGATGGCCGAGTCACATCCCAGAAGTCATTCCAAGCCTCAGGAATTCACAAATCCAAGAGGTAAAACGGGCATCTTCATTCCTGGAGTCTTTTCATCTATTGGAGAACTTGATGAAATGTTTATTGACCCCATGAACACTATGAGATCTTCTGAGTCAATGAGATGTTGCATTGCTAAGTGTAAACCTCACGATTTTCAGCATATGCAGGTCTCCTTCCCTGTGGTGAGGCTCCAGCACGTGACTGTAAGAAGTGCCTTGTACGGAATCATAAAGGCGGAAGGTTTTATTTCATCAAGGCATGAATATGAAACAAGACCTGGATTTAGAGACCTCTCATTCTGGAGTGCTCAGATCTCTAACGAGGACATTGAAGCTGGTCAACAACAAGCAAATGACAATATAAGTAGAGTGGTCGCACCTGAAGATGCCCAGAGGTACCAGTATGAATTCCAGAAGCAATTTGCTAACTCTCCAGCATTCAATCTTTCTGCTTCTCGCTACGGCCAGTACAAGTTCTCCTTCCCATTGTCTGATCTTCTCACCTGGTATAGAGATGAGTTTTGTCAGGGTGGAGATCCACAGCTCAGGATCCTGGGCACTGAGGTCTACAAGCAGGAGATTGCCCATTATATTTTAGTGCACAGTCCTCACACCGACCTCTATAATGACCTCCCAATGGTCCCTTCTGTCCAGAGTGAGGAGGACTCTCTGGGCTTTGTCTACTGGATGAACAATACATTGTACTGGAGACCACAATCTACATCTGATCACCTGTATGTCAAGATTCTCCAAGATGGTTCTGTCCGTAAAGAATGCTACAATCCAGATTGTCCGTACGTGGAAATAAATCGCTGTCTTCACATGGAAAATGGAATCTATAGTCCATGGAATCATTTAGGAATTGCTTTTCATATTCCTCCAGAACATTGTCTGACGGTCTCTACAAAGGATCTCTTGGAGAACCTGACGCCTTGTGAGAAAGATTCGGTATCTTTGGGAAAAGAATATGACTTGGATCCATCTGAAGTCATCAAAGAGATAAAGGAGAAGTTCGCTGGTCAAAAGGACAAGGAGAGCTAGAAGGTTCTCCATATATATTGTTATATACATTGTATGATTTCTGTGGTGATGAGTATTTTGTAGAATTTTCCAGTGATACGTGGTAGAAGGTTGGATTTTATCATGAATGTTTTTGTGTTAATCTGCAGGACATGTCAGTAGGTGATGAATATTTCTTACATAAATACGGATAGACGGGTTTATAAAACGCTTGAATTCTGGTTTAATTTTTTTGCCTAAAACTGTAACCCGTCATTGGCACATTTATCTGTGTTTATGGAGACTTCTCAGATAGCTTTAATCATGTAGGACAAAGACATGGCCGTGGTTGTGATGCCGAGTGACAAGCGTGACGAGAGTTTGATGGAATTATCTCACAAAACTAAGACCAACAACTAGTAAAGTTAGACTAGAAAGTCACTGTGATAAATCTGGCGTAGTAGAAGACTGTCTAGTTCAACGCTGTACTGTCCAACCTTCAGGCAGTCTTAGTAAATCTGTCCCACAATATACACTCACCGGCCACTTTATTAGGTACACCTGTCCAACTGCTCGTTAACACTTAATTTCTAATCAGCCAATCACATGGCGGCAACTCAGTGCATTTCGGCATGTAGACATGGTCAAGACAATCTCCTGCAGGTCAAACCGAGCATCAGTATGGGGGGGAAGAAAGGTGATTTGAGTGCCTTTGAACGTGGCATGGTTGTTGGTGCCAGAAGGGCTGGTCTGAGGATTTCAGAAACTGCTGATCTACTGGGATTTTCACGCACAACCATCTCTAGGGTTTACAGAGAATGGTCCGAAAAAGAAAAAACATCCAGTGAGCGGCAGTTCTGTGGGCGGAAATGCGTTGTTGATGCCAGAGGTCAGAGGAGAATGGCCAGACTGGTTCGAGCTGATAGAAAGGCAACAGAGACTCAAATAGCCACCCGTTACAACCAAGGTAGCCAGAAGAGCATCTCTGAACGCCGCACAGTACGTCCAACTTTGAGGCTACAGATGGGCTACAGCAGCAGAAGACCACACCGGGGGCCACTCCTTTCAGCTAAGAACAGGAAACTGAGGCTACAATTTGCACAAGCTCATCGAAATTGGACAATGGAAGATTGGAAAAACGTTGCCTGGTCTGATGAGTCTCGATTTCTGCTGCGACATTCGGATGGTAGGGTCAGAATTTGGCGTCAACAACATGAAAGCATGGATCCATCCTGCCTTGTATCGGTAACGGTTCAGGCTGGTGGTGGTGGTGTCATGGTGTGGGGAATATTTTCTTGGCACTCTTTGGGCCCCTTGGTACCAATTGAGCATCGTTGCAACGCCAAAGCCTACCTGAGTATTGTTGCTGACCATGTCCATCCCTTTATGAGCACAATGTACCCAACATCTGATGGCTACTTTCAGCAGGATAATGCAATGCCATGTCATAAAGCTGGAATCATCTCAGACTGGTTTCTTGAACATGACAATGAGTTCACTGTACTCCAATGGCCTCCACAGTCACCAGATCTCAATCCAATAGAGGAGCATCTTTGGGATGTGGTGGAACGGGAGATTCGCATCATGGATGTGCAGCCGACAAATCTGCGACTGCAACTGTGTGATGCCATCATGTCAATATGGAGCAAAATCTCTGAGGAATGCTTCCAGCACCTTGTTGTATCTATGCCACCAAGAATTGAGGCAGTTCTGAAGGCAAAAGGGGGTCCAACCCGTTACTAGCATGGTGGACCTAATAAAGTGGCCGGTGAGTGTAGATATGAGTGTGAGGATAAGAGACTCCCAGCTATGTATTAGGCCTTGGCGAGTTATTACCTGGCCAGACGTCTCATACACAGTGCGGCGTTTGTGTCCGTTCACAAAACCGGTTTGGCCTCAGGGATGTGGGACGACGGCTCTGTAATCAAAGCCCACAGTGGTTCCAGGTCTGGCTCAAGTAGCATACCCGTGCTAACCTCATGATCCCAGCAGGGGGATGTTATCAAAACCCAAACCAGGTTCAAATTCGGATTGCCAAGTGGTGCAAAATTATGTGTAATCCATATATATATATATATATATATATATATATATATAGTGACAAGATCGGGGGTAACACTGCAGTTGGGATTGTGGGGTGTAAACAGCACAGACTTGTCACGGTCTCTGGGCACGAGGCCACAGGGCTGGTGTTGTCCCATGTTACTGTGGGGGGCCAACAATATCTCTTGAAAAATGATGTATGAACACAGGTGGGGGCCGAGACTCCTCTATCTCTCTCTGTCTCTCTCTGTCTCTCAGAGATGAGCAGTCTGTTACTCAGGGAGCCAGGTAGGCTGGGTTTGTGTTGCTGTATACAAAAGATTAAAGCTGTTTGTCTTTAGGGCCTCTGAATAGGTCACTTAGGGTGTGTAGAAACAGGTTCTATAGCCTATTGATGGTTAGCCCCAAGGCTGGAGTGGTCTGAGCAGCGTGTGATCATTATCTCTCTTGCTGTGGTATATACATCTAGAATTAGTGTAAGATGTTGGTTTACACATAAATATTGTAGATTCTTCTTTATTTCATCCCAGGTTGGAAAGTAATAATGAGATGCAGATTACAGTAGGCCTTATCCAATAGTCATGTGCCACACCTTATGTTATAACTCTACAACCAATCATGTTATGTTATAGTCCAACCTGCTTTTGTCTGTATTGGATTTAAACTACCTTTTTGCACCATTAAAATTAGAACTCACTTAACACAGCTGTGTGTGTGTGTGTGTGTGTGTGTGTGTGTGTGTGTGTGTGTGTGTGTGTGTGACTTCTCCAGGCCTGATATCTAAGTACAGACAATATACAGCCCTATGAAAAAGTTTGGGCACCCCTATTAATCTTAATCATTTTTAGTTCTAAATATTTTGGTGTTTGCAGCAGCCATGTCAGTTTGATATATCTAATAACTGATGGACACAGTAATATTTCAGGATTGAAATGAGGTTTATTGTACTAACAGAAAATGTGCAATATGCATTAAACCAAAATTTGACCGGTGCAAAAGTATGGGCACCTCAACAGAAAAGTGACATTAATATTTAGTAGATCCTCCTTTTGCAAAGATAACAGCCTCTAGTCGCTTCCTGTAGCTTTTAATCAGTTTCTGGATCCTGGATGAAGGGATTTTGGACCATTCCTCTTTGCAAAACAATTCAAGTTCAGTTAAGTTTGATGGTGGCCGAGCATGGACAGCCCGCTTCCAATCATCCCGCAGATGTTCAATGATATTCAGGTCTGGGGACTGGGATGGCCATTCCAGAACATTGTAATTGTTCCTCTGCATGAATGCCTGAGGATTTGGAGCGGTGTTTTGGATCATTGTCTTGCTGAAATATCCATCTCCGGCGTAACTTCAACTTCGTCACTGATTCTTGAACATTATTCTCAAGAATCTGCTGATACTGAGTGGAATCCATGCGACCCTCAACTTTAACAAGATTCCCGATGCCGGCATTGGCCACACAGCCCCAAAGCATGATGGAACCTCCACCAAATTTTACAGTGGGTAGCATGTGTTTTTCTTGGAATGCTGTTTCTTTTTGGACGCCATGCATAACGCCTTTTTGTATGACCAAACAACTCAATCTTTGTTTCATCAGTCCACAGGACCTTCTTCCGAAATGAAGCTGCCTTGTCCAAATGTGCTTTTTCATACCTCAGGCAACTCTATTTGTGGCGTACGTGCAGAAACGGCTTCTTTCTCATCACTCTCCCATACAGCTTCTATTTGTGCAAAGTGCGCTGTATAGTTGACCGATGCACAGTGACACCATCTGCAGCAAGATGATGCTGCAGCTCTTTGGAGGTGTCTGTGGATTGTCCTTGACTCTTCTCACCATTCTTCTTCTCTGCCTTTCTGATATTTTTCTTGGCCTGCCACTTCTGGGCTTAACAAGAACTGTCCCTGTGCTCTTCCATTTCCTTACTATGTTCCTCACAGTGGAAACTGACAGGTTAAATCTCTGAGACAGCTTTTTGTATCCTTCCCCTGAACAACTATGTGGAACAATCTTTGTTTTCAGATCATTTGAGAGTTGCTTTGAGTAGCCCATGATGCCGCTCTTCAGAGGAGATTCAAATAGTAGAACAACTTGCAATTGGCCACCTTAAATACCTTTTCTTATGATTGGATACATCTGGCTATGAAGTTCAAAGCTCACTGAGGTTACAAAACCAATTTTGTGCTTCAGTAAGTCAGTAAAAAGTAGTTAGGAGTATTCAAATCAATAAAATGATAAGGGTGCCCATACTTTTGCACCGGTCAAATTTTGGTTTAATGCATATTGCACATTTTCTGTTAGTACAATAAACCTCATTTCAATCCTGAAATATTACTGTGTCCATCAGTTATTAGATATATCAAACTGAAATGGCTGCTGCAAACACCAAAATATTTAGAACTAAAAATGATTAAGATTAATAGGGGTGCCCAAACTTTCATAGGACTGTAACTCAGGGGTCTTGTGCCCCTAACATTACCACCACTGGTCCTGGTGATGAGGGGGCTGCACTTATGTTGGAGGTGATTATTCCCCCGGGCAGCGTCCCCTATACTGTGCTGACTGGGGGTGTTCAGGGCGCCCTGATGTTGTCGGTGTTGAAACAGAGATCAACTTTTACTGAAAACTCTTCCACGGGGCACAGGGGCCTAAATACACAATAATGGGGGACACCTGGTGACACAGCAGAGTCCTGGGGTGCGGGGGAGATTTGGTGTAAGGTGTACCTCACCCTATAAATGTCAGTGTTACAGCCCTGAGGTGCGTCTGGGTCCTATTTGGCCCCCCACCATACTAGCACACAATATCCCCCTCACGTTACGGGGTCCTGATAGCTCAGAGTTTCGGGGGGCAATAATCAGGGGGGGGGGATGTCCCACAGATCTGGCCTTGGCCCCTGGATCCTGTGATACTTGCTACTGAGCTCATGTTCCAGAATGTTCTCTCCACAGGAGGATACTGACAAGATGGTGATGCCGGAGCTAGTTCAGGGCGATGGCTGCGCAGACAGGGGACGGGATCTTCTGAATAGTTGGAGTATGTCGGCTCTCCAACCTTCCTGGTGTGTCTATAACCTGAGACACTGAGCTTTCTGTTTACCTCACAGGACTCCGCCATCTTCTCCTCATCTCCTCACCTTCACCTCACACACAGCAACTTCCTGCCGGAGGTGTTAAGATAAGATAAGATATTCCTTTAATAGTCCCACAATGGGGAAATTTCAGTGATACAGTTTCATAGATGGTACAGTAGTATATAACAAGAGAGAAACACATACAAGCTCATGGCAGATAGAGAAATCCTAGGAATCAGAGCAACGAAAAAGAGAGAAACACAGACACACTGCAGGATCATTTAGTTCTCTGTGCGGAGTGATGTTAATAATACAGCCGAATGTGGTTGGAGGACACGAGGAGGGGTCACAGCATGTAGATATAACAAGCAGAAAACATTTTGCAGAGGTGGGTGACATATGCAGCTATCATGATAACATGTGGTAGCTCCTATGGTAGGTGGTGAGATCTCCTGCTCACAGCTGATAGTTCGGTATCTTGTATCAGCACTATTGTCCATTAACCACAAAAAATGCCCCAAATGTCCTTCATCACAAGCCCTCCTTCTCCTCCTCCTCCTTCTCCTCCTCTTCCTCCTTCTCCTCCTCCTCTTCCTCTTCCTCCTCCTTCCTTCTTACCACTGTGTTCTACTGCCCAGAGAGGTCTGGAGCCATCCAGGTATACATGGTGCTGCTCTCTTGCCAAGCTTCCATAACTCCTGGGGTAGGTGGGTGATGGTTCCCAGGCTGTAGCAGAGTCCCATGTGTCCACAGTAATAGAGAGAAATACCAGTCAGCTGTAGCATCTTCACACATCAGCAATAGACTCCAAATATCATCTCCTTGAACGAAGAAGTCCACACTTCCATGTAGGTTTCCTCCATGCCGCACGGTGTCCATGGGGGATGGTAATAGGCACATGTGTAGACACAGGAAACCAGTTGAACCAGGTCTTGTCATTGTCCATGCTTTACAATAGAAACAAAAAACTCCACAGGGTCTTCCATTCGATTTATAGCTGCTAATTCATAGTGCTAATTTACTTGGTTACAGGATTTTTGAAGATACAGAGAAAAAGAGTGAGAAAGGAAAGATAGAGGTTGCTCCCAGCTTGGAGCCCTGTATCGAGGCAGCCACTAAGGGCGCCAGGAAGAAATCATGGAAACCAGCGATCTCTCCCCTTTACCAGGTGATCTCCTCTCATTGGACTTTGGGTTACTATACAAGCCTATGGGAGGTGTAATGTACGTATGAAACTCACTAGGTGGCGCTGTGTGGTGAGCCTCAGGACCCCCTGCTATGTCACCCTGGTTACATAATGTAATACCGCCCAACCTGTGAAAAGCAGAAAGAGGGACAAAATGTGCGGCGCGTGCAGCGAGTCCCGGCAAATTTAGCTCCACCCACTTTTATGTTGACTCCGCCCATTCTCATTAATTTTTCATGTGCCCGCACACAGTATAATCCTCCTACAGTCACCCGTACACTATATGTCCCCCCTCTATCTCTCCCCAGTTTCATATACACCCTTCATCTGCCCCCAGTTTCATAGGCCCCTACATTATGTTCCACCATAATGTCAGAAACAAACACTCACACTCACCTTCCATCGCTCCCCCGCCGCTCTCTCCCTCATACACACAGTAGTAGGCGCGATGTGACGTCATCACGTTGCGGCTACAAATGCCGGAGCGCAGCGTTACAGAAGGAGCTGAGCGGTGACACCTCCTGCTTTAAACGCCTATGGCAGGGGTCCGCAGACTGCTTAAACAGTGGGCCGGTCACTGTCCCTCGGACCATTGGAGGCCGAAATATAGTTTAAAGGGATTCTACCATTACTATGACATTTTTTTCTGGATAACACGTAGGAATGGTCTGAAGAAAGTCTCTTCTTCTTCTCCTACTTTTAGGTGTTCCTCCCCCGCTCACACTGTACAGCGCTATAGGTGCTGCTGTGGAGAAGGACGTTACTAACAGACTGTGAGGAACGCCCCTCTGACTGTGAAGAGCTGCAGTACCGGCACCGGGGCACAGAACGGGAAAGCCGACAGTGCGCTGAATTCAGCCGTATATAGAACTGCCTGTGCCCTGGACCATGAAAGCTCTTCTGTAAGGCTATTCTTATGTGTTATTGAGAAAAAATGGAGATGAATGTAACCGTGGGGTGGAGGGGACACTCAATCTTCAATCTCAGGGGGCGCTCACACTGGTGCTCGGTGTCTGCATGCCGTCAGGTTTCCATCTTCAGTCCCAGTCTGAGAAGATGAATCAAGATTCTTCTACTTTATATTGTAGGTTATGTCATAGAAATACTAATTTATCCTCAATAAGGTTACATAGCTCTGAGACAATGAAAGGAGTTTCCAAGATGGAGCTCATGTCCTGTCCTTCATGCCTCGTGGTAGACGTCTTCAGGTTACAGCAAGGAGGTGGCCAGCTGGATGTCAGAGGTCTGAAGCCAATGAGAGATGGACAACACTCAGGAATGACTAAGGAGGCAGTAACCCCCTCCCTTCTTTGTCTAATAAGTGTCTGAGCTTTTCAATAAAGTTGGCCAGTGCACAGCTAACATGGGGAGCAGCATGGCCGGTGTGATACGGAAACGCAGTGTCTGTGTCATTATTAGTAGATTACACATGCTCATTAACTTGGACTGACTGATTGATCCAAGATATCGTCGATTATGACCACTACAGTAAATGTGACCCCCAGTGTCCTCCTGCGGCCTGTCCGCGGGGAAACCGTTTTTTTTTTGCCGGACACAAAGTCAGACATGCAGGATTTTGTGTCCAGCTTAAAAACATGGGGCGCTGTCGCTGTCACTGTTATGGGGGGGCTGTGGCTGTCACTGTTATGGGGGCTGTGGCTGTCACTGTTATGGGGGCTGTGGGGCTGTCACTGTTATGGGGGCACTGGGGCTGTCACTATTATGGGGCTCTGGGGCTGTCACTGTTATGGGGCTCTGGGGCTGTCACTGTTATGGGGCTCTGGGGCTGTCACTGTTATGGGGCTCTGTGGCTGTCACTGTTATGGGGCTGTCGCTGTCACTGTTATGGGGCGCTGTCGCTGTTACTGTTATGGGGCACTGTGGCTGTCACTGTTATGGGGCACTGGGGCTGTCACTGTTATGGGGCTCTGTGGCTGTCACTGTTATGGGGCACTGTGGCTGTCACTGTTATGGAGCTCTGTGGCTGTCACTGTTATGGGGCACTGGGGCTGTCACTGTTATGGGGCTCTGTGGCTGTCACTGTTATGGGGGGGCTGTGGCTGTCACTGTTATGGGGCTCTGGGGCTGTCACTGTTATGGAGCACTGTGGCTGTCACTGTTATGGAGCACTGGGGCTGTCACTGTTATGGGGGCTGTGGCTGTCACTGTTATGGGGCTGTGGCTGTCACTGTTATGGGGCACTGGGGCTGTCACTGTTATGGAGCACTGGGGCTGTCACTGTTATGGGGGCACTGGGGCTGTCACTGTTATGGGGCTGTGGCTGTCACTATTATGGGGCTCTGGGGCTGTCACTGTTATGGGGCTCTGGGGCTGTCACTGTTATGGGGCTCTGGGGCTGTCACTGTTAAGGGGCTGTGGCTGTCACTGTTATGGGGGCTGTGGCTGTCACTGTTATGGGGGCACTGGGGCTGTCACTGTTATGGAGCACTGGGGCTGTCACTGTTATGGGGGCACTGGGGCTGTCACTGTTATGGGGGGCTGTGGCTGTCACTGTTATGGGGGGCTGTGGCTGTCACTGTTATGGGGCACTGGGGCTGTCACTGTTATGGGGTCTTGGGGCTGTCACTGTTATGGGGCTCTGTGGCTGTCACTGTTATGGAGCACTGGGGCTGTCACTGTTATGGGGGCACTGGGGCTGTCACTATTATGGGGGCTGTGGCTGTCACTGTTATGGGGCTGTGGCTGTCACTGTTATGGGGGGGCTGTGGCTGTCACTGTTATGGGGCTGTGGCTGTCACTGTTATGGGGCACTGTGGCTGTCACTGTTATGGGGCTGTGGCTGTCACTGTTATGGGGGGGCTGTGGCTGTCACTGTTATGGGGCTCTGTGGCTGTCACTGTTATGGGGCTGTGGCTGTCACTGTTATGGGGCACTGGGGCTGTCACGATTATGGGGGGCTGTGGCTGTCACTGTTATGGGGGGGCTGTGGCTGTCACTGTTATGGGGCTCTGGGGCTGTCACTGTTATGGGGCACTGGGGCTGTCACTGTTAAGGAGCACTGGGGCTGTCACTGTTATGGAGCACTGGGGCTGTCACTGTTATGGGGGCACTGGGGCTGTCACTGTTATGGGGCTCTGTGGCTGTCACTGTTATGGAGCACTGGGGCTGTCACTGTTATGGGGCACTGGGGCTGTCACTGTTATGGGGCACTGTGGCTGTCACTGTTATGGGGCACTGGGGCTGTCACTGTTATGGAGCACTGGGGCTGTCACTGTTATGGGGCACTGTGGCTGTTACTGTTATGGGGCTGTGGCTGTCACTGTTATGGGGCACTGGGGCTGTCACTGTTATGGGGCACTGGGGCTGTCACTGTTATGGGGCTCTGTGGCTGTCACTGTTATGGGGCACTGTGGCTGTCACTGTTATGGGGCTGTGGCTGTCACTGTTATGGGGTCTTGGGGCTGTCACTGTTATGGGGCTGTGGCTGTCACTGTTATGGAGCACTGGGGCTGTCACTGTTATGGGGGCTGTGGCTGTCACTGTTATGGGGCACTGGGGCTGTCACTGTTATGGGGGGGCTGTGGCTGTCACTGTTATGGGGCACTGTGGCTGTCACTGTTATGGGGCACTGGGGCTGTCACTGTTATGGGGGGGCTGTGGCTGTCACTGTTATGGGGCTGTGGCTGTCACTGTTATGGGGCTGTGGCTGTCACTGTTATGGGACACTGGGGCTGTCACTATTATGGGGGGCTGTGGCTGTCACTGTTATGGGGGGCTGTGGCTGTCACTGTTATGGGGCTCTGTGGCTGTCACTGTTATGGGGTCTTGGGGCTGTCACTGTTATGGGGCTCTGTGGCTGTCACTGTTATGGGGCACTGGGGCTGTCACTGTTATGGGGTCTTGGGGCTGTCACTGTTATGGGGCTCTGTGGCTGTCACTGTTATGGAGCACTGGGGCTGTCACTGTTATGGGGGCACTGGGGCTGTCACTATTATGGGGGCTGTGGCTGTCACTGTTATGGGGGGGCTGTGGCTGTCACTGTTATGGGGGGGCTGTGGCTGTCACTGTTATGGGGCTCTGTGGCTGTCACTGTTATGGGGCTGTGGCTGTCACTGTTATGGGGCACTGGGGCTGTCACTATTATGGGGGGCTGTGGCTGTCACTGTTATGGGGGGGCTGTGGCTGTCACTGTTATGGGGCTCTGGGGCTGTCACTGTTATGGGGCACTGTGGCTGTCACTGTTATGGGGCACTGGGGCTGTTACTGTTATGGGGCTCTGTGGCTGTCACTGTTATGGGGCTCTGGGGCTGTCACTGTTATGGGGCACTGGGGCTGTCACTGTTATGGAGCACTGGGGCTGTCACTGTTATGGGGCACTGGGGCTGTCACTGTTATGGGGGCTGTGGGGCTGTCACTGTTATGGGGCTCTGTGGCTGTCACTGTTATGGAGCACTGGGGCTGTCACTGTTATGGGGCACTGGGGCTGTCACTGTTATGGGGCACTGTGGCTGTCACTGTTATGGGGCACTGGGGCTGTCACTGTTATGGAGCACTGGGGCTGTCACTGTTATGGGGCACTGTGGCTGTTACTGTTATGGGGCTGTGGCTGTCACTGTTATGGGGCTCTGGGGCTGTCACTGTTTTGGGGCACTGGGGCTGTCACTGTTATGGGGCTCTGTGGCTGTCACTGTTATGGGGCACTGGGGCTGTCACTGTTATGGGGCTGTGGCTGTCACTGTTATGGAGCACTGGGGCTGTCACTGTTATGGAGCACTGGGGCTGTCACTGTTATGGGGCACTGTGGCTGTCACTGTTATGGGGCTCTGGCTGTCACTGTTATGGGGCACTAGGGCTGTCACTGTTATGGGGCACTGTGGCTGTCACTGTTATGGGGCTGGGGCTGTCACTATTATGGGGGCTGTGGCCGTCACTATTATGGGGCTGTGGCTGTCACTGTTATGGGGCACTGTGGCTGTCACTGTTATGGGGCTGTGGCTGTCACTGTTATGGGGGGCTGTGGCTGTCACTGTTATGGGGCACTGTGGCTGTCACTGTTATGGGGCTGTGGCTGTCACTGTTATGGGGCACTGTGGCTGTCACTGTCATGGGGCACTGGGGCTGTCACTGTTATGGGGCTGTGGCTGTCACTGTTATGGGGCACTGTGGCTGTCACTGTTATGGGGCACTGTGGCTGTCACTGTTATGGGGCTGTGGCTGTCACTGTTATGGGGCACTGTGGCTGTCACTGTTATGGGGCACTGTGGCTGTCACTGTTATGGGGTACTGTGGCTGTCACTATTATGGGGGCTGTGGCTGTCACTGTTATGGGGCTCTGTGGCTGTCACTGTTATGGGGGCTGTGGCTGTCACTGTTATGGGGGCTGTGGCTGTCACTGTTATGGGGGTGCTGTGGCTGTCACTGTTATGGGGCTCTGGGGCTGTCACTGTTATGGGGCTCTGGGGCTGTCACTGTTATGGAGCACTGTGGCTGTCACTGTTATGGGGCACTGGGGCTGTTACTGTTATGGGGCACTGGGGCAGTCACTGTTATGGGGCACTGTGGCTGTCACTGTTATGGGGCACTGTGGCTGTCACTGTTATGGGGCTCTGGGGCTGTCACTGTTATGGGGCTGTGGCTGTCACTGTTATGGGGCTCTGTGGCTGTCACTGTTATGGGGCTCTGGGGCTGTCACTGTTATGGGGCACTGGGGCTGTTACTGTTATGGGGCACTGGGGCTGTCACTGTTATGGGGCACTGGGGCTGTCACTGTTATGGAGCACTGGGGCTGTCACTGTTATGGGGCACTGGGGCTGTCACTGTTATGGGGCACTGGGGCTGTCACTGTTATGGGGCTCTGTGGCTGTCACTGTTATGGAGCACTGGGGCTGTCACTGTTATGGGGCACTGGGGCTGTCACTGTTATGGGGCACTGTGGCTGTCACTGTTATGGGGCACTGGGGCTGTCACTGTTATGGAGCACTGGGGCTGTCACTGTTATGGGGCACTGGGGCTGTCACTGTTATGGGGCACTGTGGCTGTCACTGTTATGGGGCTCTGTGGCTGTCACTGTTATGGGGCTCTGGGGCTGTCACTGTTATGGGGCACTGGGGCTGTCACTGTTATGGGGCTCTGTGGCTGTCACTGTTATGGGGCTGTGGCTGTCACTGTTATGGGGCTGTGGCTGTCACTGTTATGGGGCTCTGGGGCTGTCACTGTTATGGGGCACTGTGGCTGTCACTGTTATGGGGCTGTGGCTGTCACTGTTACGGGGCACTGTGGCTGTCACTGTTATGGGGCTGTGGCTGTCACTTTTATGGAGCACTGGGGCTGTCACTGTTATGGGGCACTGTGGCTGTCACTGTTATGGGGCACTGTGGCTGTCACTGTTATGGGGCTGTGGCTGTCACTGTTACGGGGCACTGTGGCTGTCACTGTTATGGGGCTGTGGCTGTCACTGTTATGGGGCACTGGGGCTGTCACTGTTATGGGGCACTGGGGCTGTCACTATTATGGGGGGCTGTGGCTGTCACTGTTATGGGGGGGCTGTGGCTGTCACTGTTATTGGGCTCTGGGGCTGTCACTGTTATGGAGCACTGTGGCTGTCACTGTTATGGGGTCTTGGGGCTGTCACTGTTATGGGGCTCTGTGGCTGTCACTGTTATGGGGCACTGGGGCTGTCACTGTTATGGGGTCTTGGGGCTGTCACTGTTATGGGGCTCTGTGGCTGTCACTGTTATGGAGCACTGGGGCTGTCACTGTTATGGGGGCACTGGGGCTGTCACTATTATGGGGGCTGTGGCTGTCACTGTTATGGGGCTGTGGCTGTCACTGTTATGGGGGGGCTGTGGCTGTCACTGTTATGGGGGGGCTGTGGCTGTCACTGTTATGGGGCTCTGTGGCTGTCACTGTTATGGGGCTGTGGCTGTCACTGTTATGGGGCACTGGGGCTGTCACTATTATGGGGGGCTGTGGCTGTCACTGTTATGGGGGGGCTGTGGCTGTCACTGTTATGGGGCTCTGGGGCTGTCACTGTTATGGAGCACTGTGGCTGTCACTGTTATGGGGCACTGGGGTTGTTACTGTTATGGGGCTCTGTGGCTGTCACTGTTATGGGGCTCTGGGGCTGTCACTGTTATGGGGCACTGGGGCTGTCACTGTTATGGAGCACTGGGGCTGTCACTGTTATGGGGCACTGGGGCTGTCACTGTTATGGGGCTCTGTGGCTGTCACTGTTATGGGGCACTGGGGTTGTTACTGTTATGGGGCTCTGTGGCTGTCACTGTTATGGGGCTCTGGGGCTGTCACTGTTATGGGGCACTGGGGCTGTCACTGTTATGGAGCACTGGGGCTTTCACTGTTATGGGGCACTGGGGCTGTCACTGTTATGGGGCACTGGGGCTGTCACTGTTATGGGGCACTGTGGCTGTCACTGTTATGGGGCACTGTGGCTGTCACTGTTATGGGGCACTGGGGCTTTCACTGTTATGGAGCACTGGGGCTGTCACTGTTATGGGGCACTGTGGCTGTTACTGTTATGGGGCTGTGGCTGTCACTGTTATGGGGCTCTGGGGCTGTCATTGTTATGGGGCACTGGGGCTGTCACTGTTATGGGGCTCTGTGGCTGTCACTGTTATGGGGCACTGGGGCTGTCACTGTTATGGGGCTGTGGCTGTCACTGTTATGGAGCACTGGGGCTGTCACTGTTATGGGGCACTGTGGCTGTCACTGTTATGGGGCTGTGGCTGTCACTGTTATGGGGCTCTGTGGCTGTCACTGTTATGGGGCTCTGGGGCTGTCACTGTTATGGGGCACTGGGGCTGTTACTGTTATGGGGCACTGGGGCTGTCACTGTTATGGGGCACTGGGGCTGTCACTGTTATGGAGCACTGGGGCTGTCACTGTTATGGGGCACTGGGGCTGTCACTGTTATGGGGCACTGGGGCTGTCACTGTTATGGGGCTCTGTGGCTGTCACTGTTATGGAGCACTGGGGCTGTCACTGTTATGGGGCACTGGGGCTGTCACTGTTATGGGGCACTGTGGCTGTCACTGTTATGGGGCACTGGGGCTGTCACTGTTATGGAGCACTGGGGCTGTCACTGTTATGGGGCACTGGGGCTGTCACTGTTATGGGGCACTGTGGCTGTCACTGTTATGGGGCTCTGTGGCTGTCACTGTTATGGGGCTCTGGGGCTGTCACTGTTATGGGGCACTGGGGCTGTCACTGTTATGGGGCTCTGTGGCTGTCACTGTTATGGGGCTGTGGCTGTCACTGTTATGGGGCTGTGGCTGTCACTGTTATGGGGCTCTGGGGCTGTCACTGTTATGGGGCACTGTGGCTGTCACTGTTATGGGGCTGTGGCTGTCACTGTTACGGGGCACTGTGGCTGTCACTGTTATGGGGCTGTGGCTGTCACTTTTATGGAGCACTGGGGCTGTCACTGTTATGGGGCACTGTGGCTGTCACTGTTATGGGGCACTGTGGCTGTCACTGTTATGGGGCTGTGGCTGTCACTGTTACGGGGCACTGTGGCTGTCACTGTTATGGGGCTGTGGCTGTCACTGTTATGGGGCACTGGGGCTGTCACTGTTATGGGGCACTGGGGCTGTCACTATTATGGGGGGCTGTGGCTGTCACTGTTATGGGGGGGCTGTGGCTGTCACTGTTATTGGGCTCTGGGGCTGTCACTGTTATGGAGCACTGTGGCTGTCACTGTTATGGGGTCTTGGGGCTGTCACTGTTATGGGGCTCTGTGGCTGTCACTGTTATGGGGCACTGGGGCTGTCACTGTTATGGGGTCTTGGGGCTGTCACTGTTATGGGGCTCTGTGGCTGTCACTGTTATGGAGCACTGGGGCTGTCACTGTTATGGGGGCACTGGGGCTGTCACTATTATGGGGGCTGTGGCTGTCACTGTTATGGGGCTGTGGCTGTCACTGTTATGGGGGGGCTGTGGCTGTCACTGTTATGGGGGGGCTGTGGCTGTCACTGTTATGGGGCTCTGTGGCTGTCACTGTTATGGGGCTGTGGCTGTCACTGTTATGGGGCACTGGGGCTGTCACTATTATGGGGGGCTGTGGCTGTCACTGTTATGGGGGGGCTGTGGCTGTCACTGTTATGGGGCTCTGGGGCTGTCACTGTTATGGAGCACTGTGGCTGTCACTGTTATGGGGCACTGGGGTTGTTACTGTTATGGGGCTCTGTGGCTGTCACTGTTATGGGGCTCTGGGGCTGTCACTGTTATGGGGCACTGGGGCTGTCACTGTTATGGAGCACTGGGGCTGTCACTGTTATGGGGCACTGGGGCTGTCACTGTTATGGGGCTCTGTGGCTGTCACTGTTATGGGGCACTGGGGTTGTTACTGTTATGGGGCTCTGTGGCTGTCACTGTTATGGGGCTCTGGGGCTGTCATTGTTATGGGGCACTGGGGCTGTCACTGTTATGGGGCTCTGTGGCTGTCACTGTTATGGGGCACTGGGGCTGTCACTGTTATGGGGCTGTGGCTGTCACTGTTATGGAGCACTGGGGCTGTCACTGTTATGGGGCACTGTGGCTGTCACTGTTATGGGGCTGTGGCTGTCACTGTTATGGGGCTCTGGGGCTGTCACTGTTATGGGGCACTGGGGCTGTTACTGTTATGGGGCACTGGGGCTGTCACTGTTATGGGGCACTGGGGCTGTCACTGTTATGGAGCACTGGGGCTGTCACTGTTATGGGGCACTGGGGCTGTCACTGTTATGGGGCACTGGGGCTGTCACTGTTATGGGGCTCTGTGGCTGTCACTGTTATGGAGCACTGGGGCTGTCACTGTTATGGGGCACTGGGGCTGTCACTGTTATGGGGCACTGTGGCTGTCACTGTTATGGGGCACTGGGGCTGTCACTGTTATGGAGCACTGGGGCTGTCACTGTTATGGGGCACTGGGGCTGTCACTGTTATGGGGCACTGTGGCTGTCACTGTTATGGGGCTCTGTGGCTGTCACTGTTATGGGGCTCTGGGGCTGTCACTGTTATGGGGCACTGGGGCTGTCACTGTTATGGGGCTCTGTGGCTGTCACTGTTATGGGGCTGTGGCTGTCACTGTTATGGGGCTGTGGCTGTCACTGTTATGGGGCTCTGGGGCTGTCACTGTTATGGGGCACTGTGGCTGTCACTGTTATGGGGCTGTGGCTGTCACTGTTACGGGGCACTGTGGCTGTCACTGTTATGGGGCTGTGGCTGTCACTTTTATGGAGCACTGGGGCTGTCACTGTTATGGGGCACTGTGGCTGTCACTGTTATGGGGCACTGTGGCTGTCACTGTTATGGGGCTGTGGCTGTCACTTTTATGGAGCACTGGGGCTGTCACTGTTATGGGGCACTGTGGCTGTCACTGTTATGGGGCTCTGTGGCTGTCACTGTTATGGGGCTGTGGCTGTCACTGTTATGGGGCACTGGGGCTGTCACTGTTATGGGGCACTGGGGCTGTCACTATTATGGGGGGCTGTGGCTGTCACTGTTATGGGGGGGCTGTGGCTGTCACTGTTATTGGGCTCTGGGGCTGTCACTGTTATGGAGCACTGTGGCTGTCACTGTTATGGGGTCTTGGGGCTGTCACTGTTATGGGGCTCTGTGGCTGTCACTGTTATGGGGCACTGGGGCTGTCACTGTTATGGGGTCTTGGGGCTGTCACTGTTATGGGGCTCTGTGGCTGTCACTGTTATGGAGCACTGGGGCTGTCACTGTTATGGGGGCACTGGGGCTGTCACTATTATGGGGGCTGTGGCTGTCACTGTTATGGGGCTGTGGCTGTCACTGTTATGGGGGGGCTGTGGCTGTCACTGTTATGGGGGGGCTGTGGCTGTCACTGTTATGGGGCTCTGTGGCTGTCACTGTTATGGGGCTGTGGCTGTCACTGTTATGGGGCACTGGGGCTGTCACTATTATGGGGGGCTGTGGCTGTCACTGTTATGGGGGGGCTGTGGCTGTCACTGTTATGGGGCTCTGGGGCTGTCACTGTTATGGAGCACTGTGGCTGTCACTGTTATGGGGCACTGGGGTTGTTACTGTTATGGGGCTCTGTGGCTGTCACTGTTATGGGGCTCTGGGGCTGTCACTGTTATGGGGCACTGGGGCTGTCACTGTTATGGAGCACTGGGGCTGTCACTGTTATGGGGCACTGGGGCTGTCACTGTTATGGGGCACTGGGGCTGTCACTGTTATGGGGCACTGGGGCTGTCACTGTTATGGGGCACTGTGGCTGTCACTGTTATGGGGCACTGTGGCTGTCACTGTTATGGGGCACTGGGGCTTTCACTGTTATGGAGCACTGGGGCTGTCACTGTTATGGGGCACTGTGGCTGTTACTGTTATGGGGCTGTGGCTGTCACTGTTATGGGGCTCTGGGGCTGTCATTGTTATGGGGCACTGGGGCTGTCACTGTTATGGGGCTCTGTGGCTGTCACTGTTATGGGGCACTGGGGCTGTCACTGTTATGGGGCTGTGGCTGTCACTGTTATGGAGCACTGGGGCTGTCACTGTTATGGGGCACTGTGGCTGTCACTGTTATGGGGCTGTGGCTGTCACTGTTATGGGGCACTAGGGCTGTCACTGTTATGGGGCACTGGGGCTGTCACTGTTATGGGGCTGGGGCTGTCACTATTATGGGGGCTGTGGCCGTCACTATTATGGGGCTGTGGCTGTCACTGTTATGGGGCACTGTGGCTGTCACTGTTATGGGGCTGTGGCTGTCACTGTTATGGGGCACTGTGGCTGTCACTGTTATGGGGCTGTGGCTGTCACTGTTATGGGGCACTGTGGCTGTCACTGTCATGGGGCACTGGGGCTGTCACTGTTATGGGGCTGTGGCTGTCACTGTTATGGGGCACTGTGGCTGTCACTGTTATGGGGCTGTGGCTGTCACTGTTATGGGGCACTGTGGCTGTCACTGTTATGGGGCACTGTGGCTGTCACTGTTATGGGGCACTGTGGCTGTCACTATTATGGGGGCTGTGGCTGTCACTGTTATGGGGCTCTGTGGCTGTCACTGTTATGGGGGCTGTGGCTGTCACTGTTATGGGGGCTGTGGCTGTCACTGTTATGGGGGGGCTGTGGCTGTCACTGTTATGGGGCTCTGGGGCTGTCACTGTTATGGGGCTCTGGGGCTGTCACTGTTATGGAGCACTGTGGCTGTCACTGTTATGGGGCACTGGGGCTGTCACTGTTATGGGGCACTGGGGCTGTCACTGTTATGGGGCTCTGGGGCAGTCACTGTTATGGGGCACTGTGGCTGTCACTGTTATGGGGCACTGTGGCTGTCACTGTTATGGGGCTCTGGGGCTGTCACTGTTATGGGGCTGTGGCTGTCACTGTTATGGGGCTCTGTGGCTGTCACTGTTATGGGGCTCTGGGGCTGTCACTGTTATGGGGCACTGGGGCTGTTACTGTTATGGGGCACTGGGGCTGTCACTGTTATGGGGCACTGGGGCTGTCACTGTTATGGAGCACTGGGGCTGTCACTGTTATGGGGCACTGGGGCTGTCACTGTTATGGGGCACTGGGGCTGTCACTGTTATGGGGCTCTGTGGCTGTCACTGTTATGGAGCACTGGGGCTGTCACTGTTATGGGGCACTGGGGCTGTCACTGTTATGGGGCACTGTGGCTGTCACTGTTATGGGGCACTGGGGCTGTCACTGTTATGGAGCACTGGGGCTGTCACTGTTATGGGGCACTGGGGCTGTCACTGTTATGGGGCACTGTGGCTGTCACTGTTATGGGGCTCTGTGGCTGTCACTGTTATGGGGCTCTGGGGCTGTCACTGTTATGGAGCACTGGGGCTGTCACTTTTATGGGGCACTGGGGCTGTCACTGTTATGGGGCTCTGTGGCTGTCACTGTTATGGGGCACTGGGGTTGTTACTGTTATGGGGCTCTGTGGCTGTCACTGTTATGGGGCTCTGGGGCTGTCACTGTTATGGAGCACTGGGGCTGTCACTGTTATGGGGCACTGGGGCTGTCACTGTTATGGGGCTCTGTGGCTGTCACTGTTATGGGGCACTGGGGTTGTTACTGTTATGGGGCTCTGTGGCTGTCACTGTTATGGGGCTCTGGGGCTGTCACTGTTATGGGGCACTGGGGCTGTCACTGTTATGGAGCACTGGGGCTGTCACTGTTATGGGGCACTGGGGCTGTCACTGTTATGGGGCTCTGTGGCTGTCACTGTTATGGGGGCTCTGGGGTTGTTACTGTTATGGGGCTCTGTGGCTGTCACTGTTATGGGGCACTGGGGCTGTCACTGTTATGGAGCACTGGGGCTGTCACTGTTATGGGGCACTGGGGCTGTCACTGTTATGGGGCACTGGGGCTGTCACTGTTATGGGGCACTGGGGCTGTCACTGTTATGGGGCACTGTGGCTGTCACTGTTATGGGGCACTGTGGCTGTCACTGTTATGGGGCACTGGGGCTTTCACTGTTATGGAGCACTGGGGCTGTCACTGTTATGGGGCACTGTGGCTGTTACTGTTATGGGGCTGTGGCTGTCACTGTTATGGGGCTCTGGGGCTGTCACTGTTATGGGGCACTGGGGCTGTCACTGTTATGGGGCTCTGTGGCTGTCACTGTTATGGGGCACTGGGGCTGTCACTGTTATGGGGCTGTGGCTGTCACTGTTATGGAGCACTGGGGCTGTCACTGTTATGGGGCACTGTGGCTGTCACTGTTATGGGGCTGTGGCTGTCACTGTTATGGGGCACTAGGGCTGTCACTGTTATGGGGCACTGGGGCTGTCACTGTTATGGGGCTGGGGCTGTCACTATTATGGGGGCTGTGGCCGTCACTATTATGGGGCTGTGGCTGTCACTGTTATGGGGCACTGTGGCTGTCACTGTTATGGGGCTGTGGCTGTCACTGTTATGGGGCACTGTGGCTGTCACTGTTATGGGGCTGTGGCTGTCACTGTTATGGGGCACTGTGGCTGTCACTGTCATGGGGCACTGGGGCTGTCACTGTTATGGGGCTGTGGCTGTCACTGTTATGGGGCACTGTGGCTGTCACTGTTATGGGGCTGTGGCTGTCACTGTTATGGGGCACTGTGGCTGTCACTGTTATGGGGCACTGTGGCTGTCACTGTTATGGGGCACTGTGGCTGTCACTATTATGGGGGCTGTGGCTGTCACTGTTATGGGGCTCTGTGGCTGTCACTGTTATGGGGGCTGTGGCTGTCACTGTTATGGGGGCTGTGGCTGTCACTGTTATGGGGGGGCTGTGGCTGTCACTGTTATGGGGCTCTGGGGCTGTCACTGTTATGGGGCTCTGGGGCTGTCACTGTTATGGAGCACTGTGGCTGTCACTGTTATGGGGCACTGGGGCTGTTACTGTTATGGGGCACTGGGGCAGTCACTGTTATGGGGCACTGTGGCTGTCACTGTTATGGGGCACTGTGGCTGTCACTGTTATGGGGCTCTGGGGCTGTCACTGTTATGGGGCTGTGGCTGTCACTGTTATGGGGCTCTGTGGCTGTCACTGTTATGGGGCTCTGGGGCTGTCACTGTTATGGGGCACTGGGGCTGTTACTGTTATGGGGCACTGGGGCTGTCACTGTTATGGGGCACTGGGGCTGTCACTGTTATGGAGCACTGGGGCTGTCACTGTTATGGGGCACTGGGGCTGTCACTGTTATGGGGCACTGGGGCTGTCACTGTTATGGGGCTCTGTGGCTGTCACTGTTATGGAGCACTGGGGCTGTCACTGTTATGGGGCACTGGGGCTGTCACTGTTATGGGGCACTGGGGCTGTCACTGTTATGGGGCACTGGGGCTGTCACTGTTATGGAGCACTGGGGCTGTCACTGTTATGGGGCACTGGGGCTGTCACTGTTATGGGGCACTGTGGCTGTCACTGTTATGGGGCTCTGTGGCTGTCACTGTTATGGGGCACTGGGGCTGTCACTGTTATGGGGCACTGTGGCTGTCACTGTTATGGGGGCTGTGGCTGTCACTGTTATGGAGCACTGGGGCTGTCACTGTTATGGGGCACTGGGGCTGTCACTGTTATGGGGCACTGTGGCTGTCACTGTTATGGGGCTCTGTGGCTGTCACTGTTATGGGGCTCTGGGGCTGTCACTGTTATGGGGCACTGTGGCTGTCACTGTTATGGGGCTGTGGCTGTCACTGTTACGGGGCACTGGGGCTGTCACTGTTATGGGGCTGTGGCTGTCACTGTTATGGGGCACTGTGGCTGTCACTGTTATGGGGCTGTGGCTGTCACTGTTATGGGGCACTGTGGCTGTCACTGTTATGGGGCTGTGGCTGTCACTGTTATGGGGCACTGTGGCTGTCACTGTTATGGGGCTGTGGCTGTCACTGTTATGGGGCTCTGTGGCTGTCACTGTTATGGGGCTGTGGCTGTCACTGTTATGGGGCACTGTGGCTGTCACTGTTATGGGGCACTGTGGCTGTCACTGTTATGGGGCACTGTGGCTGTCACTGTTATGGGGCTGTGGCTGTCACTGTTATGGGGCACTGTGGCTGTCACTGTTATGGGGCACTGTGGCTGTCACTGTTATGGGGCACTGTGGCTGTCACTATTATGGGGGCTGTGGCTGTCACTGTTATGGGGCTCTGTGGCTGTCACTGTTATGGGGGCTGTGGCTGTCACTGTTATGGGGGCTGTGGCTGTCACTGTTATGGGGCTCTGTGGCTGTCACTGTTATGGGGGGGCTGTGGCTGTCACTGTTATGGGGCTCTGGGGCTGTCACTGTTATGGGGCTCTGGGGCTGTCACTGTTATGGAGCACTGTGGCTGTCACTGTTATGGGGCACTGGGGCTGTTACTGTTATGGGGCACTGGGGCAGTCACTGTTATGGGGCACTGTGGCTGTCACTGTTATGGGGCACTGTGGCTGTCACTGTTATGGGGCTCTGGGGCTGTCACTGTTATGGGGCTGTGGCTGTCACTGTTATGGGGCTCTGGGGCTGTCACTGTTATGGGGCACTGGGGCTGTTACTGTTATGGGGCACTGGGGCTGTCACTGTTATGGGGCACTGGGGCTGTCACTGTTATGGAGCACTGGGGCTGTCACTGTTATGGGGCACTGGGGCTGTCACTGTTATGGGGCACTGGGGCTGTCACTGTTATGGGGCTCTGTGGCTGTCACTGTTATGGAGCACTGGGGCTGTCACTGTTATGGGGCACTGGGGCTGTCACTGTTATGGGGCACTGTGGCTGTCACTGTTATGGGGCACTGGGGCTGTCACTGTTATGGAGCACTGGGGCTGTCACTGTTATGGGGCACTGGGGCTGTCACTGTTATGGGGCACTGTGGCTGTCACTGTTATGGGGCTCTGTGGCTGTCACTGTTATGGGGCTCTGGGGCTGTCACTGTTATGGGGCACTGGGGCTGTCACTGTTATGGGGCTCTGTGGCTGTCACTGTTATGGGGCTGTGGCTGTCACTTTTATGGAGCACTGGGGCTGTCACTGTTATGGGGCACTGTGGCTGTCACTGTTATGGGGCTGTGGCTGTCACTTTTATGGAGCACTGGGGCTGTCACTGTTATGGGGCACTGTGGCTGTCACTGTTATGGGGCACTGGGGCTGTCACTATTATGGGGCACTGTGGCTGTCACTGTTATGGGGCTCTGGGGCTGTCACTGTTATGGAGCACTGGGGCTGTCACTGTTATGGGGGCTGTGGCTGTCACTGTTATGGAGCACTGGGGCTGTCACTGTTATGGGGCACTGTGGCTGTCACTGTTATGGGGCTGTGGCTGTCACTGTTACGGGGCACTGGGGCTGTCACTGTTATGGGGCTGTGGCTGTCACTGTTATGGGGCACTGTGGCTGTCACTGTTATGGGGCTGTGGCTGTCACTGTTATGGGGCACTGTGGCTGTCACTGTTATGGGGCTGTGGCTGTCACTGTTATGGGGCTGTGGCTGTCACTGTTATGGGGCTCTGTGGCTGTCACTGTTATGGGGCTGTGGCTGTCACTGTTATGGGGCACTGGGGCTGTCACTGTTATGGGGCTGTGGCTGTCACTATTTTGGGGCACTGTGGCTGTCACTGTTATGGGGTGCTGTGGCTGTCACTATTTTGGGGCTGTGGCTGTCACTGTTATGGGGCACTGTGGCTGTCACTGTTATGGGGCACTGGGGCCGTCACTGTTATGGGGCTGTGGCTGTCACTGTTATGGGGCACTGTGGCTGTCACTGTTATGGGGCGCTGTGGCTGTCACTGTTATGGGGCACTGGGGCCGTCACTGTTATGGGGCTGTGGCTGTCACTGTTATGGGGCACTGGGGCCGTCACTGTTATGGGGCTGTGGCTGTCACTGTTATGGGGCACTGTGGCTGTCACTGTTATGGGGCACTGTGGCTGTCACTGTTATGGGGCACTGTGGCTGTCACTGTTATGGGGGCGCTGTGGCTGTCACTGTTATGGGGCACTGTGGCTGTCACTGTTATGGGGCACTGGGGCCGTCACTGTTATGGGGCTGTGGCTGTCACTGTTATGGGGCACTGTGGCTGTCACTGTTATGGGGCACTGTGGCTGTCACTGTTATGGGGGCGCTGTGGCTGTCACTGTTATGGGGGCGCTGTGGCTGTCACTGTTATGGGGCGCTGTGGCTGTCACTGTTATGGGGCACTGGGGCTGTCACTATTATGGGGCACTGGGGCTGTCACTATTATGGGGGGCTGTGGCTGTCACTGTTATGGGGCTGTGGCTGTCACTATTATGGGGCTGTGGCTGTCACTATTATGGGGCACTGGGGCTGTCACTATTATGGGGCACTGGGGCTGTCACTATTATGGGGGGCTGTGGCTGTCACTATTATGGGGCTGTGGCTGTCACTATATATGTCATATATGTTTTATAGTTTTATTTTAAAACGGGAGCGGGGGTTTATAATAAGATTAGCGGTGTCTGAATAGACGTTATAAAGGCTCACACATATGTGGAGTCATATAGCAACGTTTTATTGATAGAGCCCCCTTAAAGGGATTGTCCCATCACAAGGATCCTATCTATACTGCTTGATAATGTGGATGTAAGACTTTTCCTAAATACACTGCTTCAGCAGAACGGCTTTGTTTGGCCACTATCTCACTTTATTCAATTCTTTGTGGCCACAGCCCTGACTTATCTGGTCATAAGTCAAGTGATGTATCTGCTGCTCTGAGGGGGGAGGGGCTAAGTGCACGGGAGCCAGCCTGGAGGGAGGGGGGTAGTTTACCCTTTGGGGGGAAGGGGCCGCCAATACAGACCCGGCATCCGCTGTAATAGAGAGGTGGATGTTGGGGAGTGTAGACGCCGACACAGGTGCCTGCAACATCGCTACGCTCCTGCCCTGCATGAAGCCAGGAGGAGCGGAATAACAGCATCACTTCTGGCGCTGCTGGCTTCATGCAGGGCAGGAGCGTAGCGATGTTGCAGGCATCTGTGCCGGCGTCTGTGCATCTGTGTCAGCGTCTACACTCCCCGGCATCCGCCTCTCTATTACAGAGGATGCCGGGTCTGTATTGGCATTGTGAAGGCTAGACGGGTCTATGAGCGCGCACGCAGGGCCAGCAGCATCTCGCCGCTAGCTTTGCATATGTAACCCCGCCCACCAACGACGCAACAAAGCAGGAAGACAGAAGACTTTACAGCAGCGAAGACTGGTGAGCATGCGACGTGGGAATAACCCTTTAAGCTCTGGAAACACCATAAACTCTGGAGATAGACTTGTTAGAGTCTAATAGGTTCTTACCAAGCAGACTGACGCATAAACTGATGTCATCCATGGTTCAGAAAAGACAGACACACATGTAAGTGCACAGTACAGACGGGTCAGAGCTCTGCATGAAGCGTTTATTATATAGCACTCAAATACAAGAACCAATTCCTCATAATAATGACACGAATCTGGAATAACATATACTGAGGGACGTGACTTCTGAGATAAGGGATGCGGTATGACGTGATGTGATATAATGTGATGTGATATAATGTGATATAATGTGATGTGATATAATGTGATGTGATATAATGTGATATAATGTGATATAATGTGATGTGATATAATGTGATGTGATATAATGTGATATAATGTGATGTGATGTAATGTGATATAATGTGATATAATGTGATGTGATGTGATATAATGTGATATAATGTGATGTGATGTGATATAATGTGATATAATGTGATATAATGTGATGTGATATAATGTGATATAATGTGATATAATGTGATGTGATGTGATATAATGTGATATAATGTGATATAATGTGATGTGATATAATGTGATGTGATATAATGTGATATAATGTGATATAATGTGATATAATGTGATGTGATATAATGTGATATAATGTGATATAATGTGATGTGATGTGATATAATGTGATATAATGTGATATAATGTGATGTGATATAATGTGATGTGATATAATGTGATATAATGTGATATAATGTGATATAATGTGATATAATGTGATGTGATGTGATATAATGTGATATAATGTGATATAATGTGATGTGATATAATGTGATATAATGTGATGTGATATAATGTGATATAATGTGATATAATGTGATATAATGTGATGTGATATAATGTGATGTGATATAATGTGATATAATGTGATATAATGTGATATAATGTGATATAATGTGATGTGATGTGATATAATGTGATATAATGTGATATAATGTGATGTGATATAATGTGATATAATGTGATGTGATATAATGTGATATAATGTGATATAATGTGATGTGATGTGATATAATGTGATATAATGTGATATAATGTGATATAATGTGATATAATGTGATGTGATGTGATATAATGTGATATAATGTGATATGATATGATGTGATATAATGTGATATAATGTGATATGATATGATGTGATATAATGTGATATGATATGATGTGATATAATGTGATATAATGTGATATGATATGATGTGATATAATGTGATATGATGTGATATAATGTGATATAATGTGATGTGATATGTCGGGTATTTCCGAGTTTGGCCTGTTCCACCATTGTCTCTAACCACGAGCAATCCTCCCTTTCCCCCGGTTCCTCACCACACATCCTCTAACTCCGTATACCAGTGATAAATGTCTGAGATTATAATATGTACAAGGTTATGGAGTCCTGGAATAACATGTCGTCTTACCCATCTGTACAAAAGTCCATATAAAGTGCATCATATAAGGTGACGTATAATCCAAGATGGAGTCCAGGCTGCTAAAGCTGACTATAAGGTTACTCTAACACACTAAACTCCGGAGATACCCGAGACCAGGGCTGCCCAATACATCGATTGCAATCTACTGGTCGATCGGAAAGGACGTATGGGTAGATCGCGGGATGCAGGGATCCCCGGTGTCTGTTCACAGTGCAGGCTGAGAGTCATCTCCAGACACTGGTAAGCGGGGCTGCCGCAGCCCCAGCCGCAGCCACAGCCCCAGCCCCAGCCGCAGCCCCAGCCTGCCAGTGTCCGGAGATGACTCTCAGCCTGCACTGTGAACAGACACCGGGGATCCCTGAACGCCGCTGTATCCTGTTCTCACGATCCGCCTGACCCCGCCCACATGCATGACCCTGCCCACAGACACACTTGCACCGCCCACATGCCCACCCAGCCCCACCTATAGATTTGACCCCGCCCACAGGCCTGCCCCGTCCCCGCCTTAGTAGATCTTTTGCCTTGGTCAGCTAATAAAGTAGCTCACACGCTGAAAAAGTGTAAGCACCCCTGCCCTAAACTCTGGAGGGACCATAAACTCTGGAGACACCCTAATCTCTGGAGACACCATAAGCTCTGGACATACCTTAAGTTCTAGAGATACCCTGAGCTCTGGAGTCACCCTCAGCCCTGGCGATATCCTAAGCTCTGTAGATATTGGCTGCAGGTAATGGAGGAGATAGAAGACGTGTGCTTTCTATTCCTTTCATACAGGACTGCACTTCTCTTAGGTGGTAATTGTGAGAAATACGCTCAGAGAACCTCAATGGCTGCAAATTCTGTCACATTACTAAATGTCTAGTGTAACAGATATGCAAGGCTTCCAGCTTCAGGTTTTGTTAAAAACATTCAACATGGGCCAATAGAGCAGTTGTATTGAGTGTGTGATATAGCAATACAATTTAGCAGAGTGTGTGGTATAGTAGAGTTGTGTCTGTGGTGTAGTAGAGTTGGGTCTGTGGTGTAGTAGAGTTGGGTCTGTGGTGTAGTAGAGTTGGGTCTGTGGTATAGTAGAGTTGGGTCTGTGGTATAGTAGAGTTGGGTCTGTGGTATAGTAGAGTTGGGTCTGTTGTATAGTAGAGTTGGATCTGTGGTGTAGTAGAGTTGGGTCTGTGGTATAGTAGAGTTGGGTCTGTGCTATAGTAGAGTTGGGTCTGTGCTATAGTAGAGTTGGGTCTGTGGTGTAGTAGAGTTGGGTCTGTGGTATAGTAGAGTTGGGTCTGTGGTGTAGTAGAGTTGGGTCTGTTGTATAGTAGAGTTGGGTCTGTGGTGTAGTAGAGTTGGGTCTGTGGTGTAGTAGAGTTGGGTCTGTGGTATAGTAGAGTTGGGTCTGTGGTATAGTAGAGTTGGGTCTGTGGTATAGTAGAGTTGGGTCTGTGGTGTAGTAGAGTTGGGTCTGTGGTGTAGTAGAGTTGGGTCTGTGGTATAGTAGAGTTGGGTCTGTGGTATAGTAGAGTTGGGTCTGTGGTGTAGTAGAGTTGGGTCTGTGGTCTAGTAGAGTTGGGTCTGTGGTATAGTAGAGTTAGGTCTGTGGCATAGTAGAGTTGGGTCTGTGGCGTAGTAGAGTTGGGTCTGTGGCGTAGTAGAGTTGGATCTGTTGTATTGTAGAGTTGGGTCTGTTGTATAGTAGAGTTGGGTCTGTGGTGTAGTAGAGTTGGGTCTGTGGTGTAGTAGAGTTGGGTCTGTGGTATAGTAGAGTTAGGTCTGTGGTGTAGTAGAGTTGGATCTGTGGTGTAGTAGAGTTGTGTCTTTTGTATAGTAGAGTTGGGTCTGTGCTATAGTAGAGTTGGGTCTGTGGTATAGTAGAGTTGGGTCTGTGGTATAGTAGAGTTGGGTCTGTGGTATAGCAGAGTTGGGTCTGTGGTATAGCAGAGTTGGGTCTGTGGTGTAGTAGAGTTGGGTCTGTGGTGTAGTAGAGTTGGATCTGTTGTATTGTAGAGTTGGGTCTGTGGTGTAGTAGAGTTGGGTCTGTGGTATAGTAGAGTTGGGTCTGTGGTGTAGTAGAGTTGGATCTGTGGTGTAGTAGAGTTGGATCTGTGGTGTAGTAGAGTTGTGTCTTTTGTATAGTAGAGTTGGGTCTGTGCTATAGTAGAGTTGGGTCTGTGGTATAGTAGAGTTGGGTCTGTGGTGTAGTAGAGTTGGATCTGTGGTGTAGTAGAGTTGTGTCTTTTGTATAGTAGAGTTGGGTCTGTGCTATAGTAGAGTTGGGTCTGTGGTATAGTAGAGTTGGGTCTGTGGTATAGTAGAGTTGGGTCTGTGGTATAGTAGAGTTGGGTCTGTGGTGTAGTAGAGTTGGGTCTGTGGTGTAGTAGAGTTGTGTCTTTTGTATAGTAGAGTTGGGTCTGTGCTATAGTAGAGTTGGGTCTGTGGTATAGTAGAGTTGGGTCTGTGGTGTAGTAGAGTTGGATCTGTGGTGTAGTAGAGTTGTGTCTTTTGTATAGTAGAGTTGGGTCTGTGCTATAGTAGAGTTGGGTCTGTGGTATAGTAGAGTTGGGTCTGTGGTATAGTAGAGTTGGGTCTGTGGTATAGTAGAGTTGGGTCTGTGGTGTAGTAGAGTTGGGTCTGTGGTGTAGTAGAGTTGGGTCTGTGGTGTAGTAGAGTTGGATCTGTTGTATTGTAGAGTTGGGTCTGTGGTGTAGTAGAGTTGGGTCTGTGGTATAGTAGAGTTGGGTCTGTGGTGTAGTAGAGTTGGATTTGTGGTGTAGTAGAGTTGTGTCTTTAGTATAGTAGAGTTGGGTCTGTGCTATAGTAGAGTTGGGTCTGTGGTATAGTAGAGTTGGGTCTGTGGCGTAGTAGAGTTGGGTCTGTGGCGTAGTAGAGTTGGGTCTGTGGTATAGTAGAGTTGGGTCTGTGGTATAGTAGAGTTGGGTCTGTGGTATAGCAGAGTTGGGTCTGTGCTATAGCAGAGTTGGGTCTGTGGTATAGCAGAGTTGGGTCTGTGGTATAGTAGAGTTGGGTCTGTGCTATAGTAGAGTTGGGTCTGTGGTGTAGTAGAGTTGGGTCTGTGGTGTAGTAGAGTTGGGTCTGTGGTGTAGTAGAGTTGGGTCTGTGGTATAGTAGAGTTGGGTCTGTGGTATAGTAGAGTTGGGTCTGTGGTATAGTAGAGTTGGGTCTGTGGTATAGTAGAGTTGGGTCTGTGGTGTAGTAGAGTTGGGTCTGTGGTGTAGTAGAGTTGGATCTGTTGTATTGTAGAGTTGGGTCTGTGGTGTAGTAGAGTTGGGTCTGTGGTATAGTAGAGTTGGGTCTGTGGTGTAGTAGAGTTGGATCTGTGGTGTAGTAGAGTTGGATCTGTGGTGTAGTAGAGTTGGATCTGTGGTGTAGTAGAGTTGTGTCTTTTGTATAGTAGAGTTGGGTCTGTGCTATAGTAGAGTTGGGTCTGTGGTATAGTAGAGTTGGGTCTGTGGTGTAGTAGAGTTGGATCTGTGGTGTAGTAGAGTTGTGTCTTTTGTATAGTAGAGTTGGGTCTGTGCTATAGTAGAGTTGGGTCTGTGGTATAGTAGAGTTGGGTCTGTGGTATAGTAGAGTTGGGTCTGTGGTATAGTAGAGTTGGGTCTGTGGTCTAGTAGAGTTGGGTCTGTGGTCTAGTAGAGTTGGGTCTGTGGTCTAGTAGAGTTGGATCTGTGGCATAGCAGAGTTGGGTCTGTGGCATAGCAGAGTTGGGTCTGTGGTCTAGTAGAGTTGGGTCTGTGGCATAGCAGAGTTGGGTCTGTGGCATAGTAGAGTTGGGTCTGTGGTATAGTAGAGTTGGGTCTGTGCTGTAGTAGAGTTGGGTCTGTGGTGTAGTAGAGTTGGGTCTGTGGTATAGTAGAGTTGGGTCTGTTGTATAGTAGAGTTGGATCTGTGGTGTAGTAGAGTTGGGTCTGTGGTATAGTAGAGTTGGGTCTGTTGTATAGTAGAGTTGGGTCTGTTGTATAGTAGAGTTGGGTCTGTGGTGTAGTAGAGTTGGGTCTGTTGTATAGTAGAGTTGGGTCTGTTGTATAGTAGAGTTGGGTCTGTTGTATAGTAGTGTTGGGTCTGTGGTATAGTAGAGTTGGGTCTGTGGTATAGTAGAGTTGTGTCTGTGATGTAGTAGAGTTGGGTCTGTGGTGTAGTAGAGTTGGGTCTGTGGTATAGTAGAGTTGGGTCTGTGGTATAGTAGAGTTGGGTCTGTGGCATAGTAGAGTTGGGTCTGTGGTATAGTAGAGTTGGGTCTGTGGTGTAGTATGTTGAGGGAGAATCCCTGCCAGAGTACGGGTCACTTACAGTGGTCAGTCACCTGCTCCAAACCAATCATGCATGTGCGCGCTGACTAGAATGAATTCTGACACATATGTCAGGGTTAATCCCAGTCCATGCAACGAGCGTGATGCCTGTTCACACAGAACTGAAGTTTATTGAGGAAGTTACAGTTTTTATACAGGAATGCAAGAAAGATAAGATAACGGCAGGCTGTAAGCATATACGTCTTGTATCCGAATACACTGGCGATCAGTCATTGGCTCTTAAATTTCAACATCTTCTAGCTTTCGAGTTTCCAGGAAATGATACTGTCTTTCTTGTAAACCACATGACGATCATGTGCGTCAGCATCTGGGTGCGGTACTGGATACAGGCGCCATCTTAATGTATAAACGTTGCACAAAGAAAAATATAATTTCTTAAGCAGTATAAAGCATGTATAAAAATAAGAATGGACATGGTCTACCTTCACATTCCCCCCTAAATTATATTTTTCTTTCCCTGAAATTTCTACACAGTGTTATCTGGAATGTGAGTACAACATTCTTCACCAATCATGGAGCAGACTCCACCTCTTCCTGCTGTGATCATATCTATAGCTAGTCGGGTTTGGAGAGAGGAGGAGGGTGTGCTAGAGTTTTCCATGCAGAAGTCAGAGCCAAATATGCCTAGTTTGACTCCAGATGTTTCATTGGCAGTAAGGCAGGTATAGTTACCAGCATGTATATACACATGACCTTAATAGTCCCCCCTTGAAACAGCTCCAGACAAAGGGAATGCAGGGTGGGATGTTTGTCCCTATCTCTCACCACCGGACTGTAAGGAAATACCCTTCAGATCTTATAGAAAGCATATACATTGACTATTGTCAGACCTATAAACAATATGAATATATTAACTATAGAAACATAACAGGAATATAAGTTCAGATAGATCCAACAGTCTTCAAATTTTCTCTTCTCAAGGTCCATATCCTCTAACAGTTTATTGTTCCATTTATTTTTAAGAACATCATCAAGTGGGCGAAGGTTTAAGGTTTTCCTTATACTCTCACAGCTGTACTGGCGATCAACAGGAACCGGAAGTGACCATTGAATCTCATATATCTCCTTATCACCATCCAATCTTTGGGTTTTAGTTTATAAGTTCCTTCCACTGACTTAGAATCTGGAGGGGAAAGGGAAAAACTCGAGAATATACATTAATCATATGTCTTTGATGATTCGTCACATAGTCAGTCAGCACAACATATTACATCTGGAACATTTATAAGAAATACAATCCAAAGACAGGGCTAAATATCAATTTTCCTATTTTCAACTCAGTGTGAAACACACCGTATACTTATGGAGAATAGATTCAGGTAACCAATAATGACACGCGTAGACACGTCTGCCCCAGAACTAGTGGACTTTGTACACGGACTGTTTGTGATGGTTTTTCCTCACCAGATATGCCCCAAGCCATCCTGAAGGGAGACAACTACACCCAAGCACGTACTCATACCGTCTCACTGTATATACTCAACCTGCAATCTCTGGAACAGGTACAAGGGCTTCAGGCCTGGCTCCCCGGCCTAGCACATGCCGTGCGGGCTCACATATATATCTGACTATAGTGATGCTAAATCCTGCAGCTGCCCATCCTCCGCTCACCAGGTCACACATGGCTACTACTAAACAGTGCACTTAATAATAATCTGCTTATGCCATAAGTGGGAACAATGTTCTCAGTACATACTCTCTTACCACCAGACACCAGGACTTGTACATCCTCTTTCCAAGTCTCCTTTCCTCCTGGACCATCTTCGGTGCATCAGTGTCATAAAACCTGAAAAGAGAGCTAAAAGGTTTGGGTGTGACCCCTTACCAGTAAAACATGTCCCCTAGGCCTCTGCAGCTGGGCTAATGGCAGTGTCTGCCCACAGGCTACCTCTACTTTCTTCCGTATCAGCCTTGGTGTGTGCCATGACTTCTGACTATACCAACCTATGAGCAGCCGCAGGGTCTCCATCACACAAAAGTTCTTGCCCTCCAGATCGGACCATAATTCTACTATATCAACCACCTACCCTCAGACATTGTACCATGTTCAAGCGATGGCTTCAAGTTCAGCTGAGACCCGTGGAGTCCCATAATAGGTCTCCTTACGCTTGGTTTACCTCATATACGGTGACTGTGGCATATCTGATGCAGGATCCACCATCTTTCCCAAATATAAGACCATCTATAATAGAGCTCAATCAAAAAGTTATCAACAGATTCATATCAGCAAAATTTTCTTAAGTTATCTTAGTCTTCTTCACCCCCCCCCCCCCCCCCCGAAGATATTGATAACATCACGGTTCGGTTGTGTCAATGCCCAAACAACCATATACTGAATGCTGCATGCACCTCTATGGGAATGGGGTAGGAAAACTCTCCCTGGCGCTACTGGCTGACTAGGCCCTGCCTGCGGGTGTTGGTCAGCTGTTCCCAAGCTAAACTTGGCCCCGACAACTTCTGGCTCTCTAAACACGAAGACCTAACAGACAGGTGGGGTGAGAGCTGAAAGAGGCTAGGGACTGGGATACTAAAGATGGTCACCCCTAATGAAAGAATAGGTGCAGCTGCCAACGGTAACAAATAGGATGGGGGGGCGTGCTGGAAAACAAACAACAATGGCTGTGCTGTCTTTCCCCCCTGGAAAAAAAACAAAAAACAAAACCAAAACAAAAACCTTCTAATGCAGCAAGCAAATGTGACTTGTCAGAGAAATGAACTTTAACACAATCTTAATGTTACATGGACTGGACCTTTTTTTTTATTTTTATTTTTTTTTCCAAAAGTACTTCATGTTCTGTGAGAGAGATACATGTCTGACGGGGCGCAGGAGTCTCTGCAAGGTCAAAGCTAGACAATACAAGAAGAGCCAGTATTATCTTATCATGCTGCAGCTCACATAGCTGCTCATCCCACTCATAGCTGCGGCTGGCTATCCCCTCCCCCCCTGTATCTCATAGCTGTGTCCTGTGCAGGACTACAGACCTCAGCAATCTCTCAAAGAAACAGAAACACATTTGTACAATCTCATAATATCAATACAATAAGGTTAGGTACATATTCAGAACACATATATATATCAGCAGAGAAAGCAGAAACATTAACGGAGGGATCCAATCAATCTCCTGGTCACACAACACAATCATACACACAGGACACTACACAGCAGGTATGGGAGTGACTTCTAATTCACTTCGTATAGACTCAAAGGAATTTTTCTCTCTTTTTTTTTCCTTTTTCCTAAAATCAAACATCATGACAAAGATAATCTGTGCTACGTCTTTTTATCAATCAACATACACACACGTTTTCAAATTCGGACACCTTACTGAGTTTCTAAGTTTCAATAACAGTTTTCCTACAATGGGGACGATCCTGGTTTCAATCAGCTTATCTCAACCTATGTTCACTTTCTTGCACAATCTCTTCACTTGCTGGAGCAATCTTTCCACTTGCTTCACCCTAAAATCCGATACCCATCCTATTATGTGCATATTATCACATCACTTTATGTTTCAACGTTCCAAGCTCCATCTCATTGACATCCTAAACATACCCAACATACTTAAACCTCCTGTTTCCTGCCACTTTCTGGCATCTCTTCATTACATCAACATTTTTCAACCATTCATTTCACGATTCACATAATCTAACACATTGTGACCGCTCATTGACTAAAATACATGTTTAATACAATTTCACACTATATTCCGGATTATTGGATGGACGTCTCAAAATTCCAGATTATCAGAATTTACCTAAAATTTTACTTTTAAGATCAAAATGTTGCTAACAACACAGTCCAAACAAGAAAAACCTTCTACCGTACCCCTCTTATTGCACTATATGTTTTTCCAACTATCTTAAGGGGTCGGGTACGGCTTTAAAGAAGGCAACACCAAATGCTTTACTAAGACAATTCTATGTGGAATCAGTGACTACATAAGAAGAGAACAGAAGCTAGTGTGATATTGTGCTCACTTCTGTATGATACAAATTATACAGATTAATATACAAAGATGAAAATACAGCACAGACCAGATGAGTTACCTTCCCTCATAACCGTGATCTGAGTCAGCTCAGGAAAAAGATTCTGGTCTCTTATGGTAAATTTTTAGACAAGAAGAAGACACGTTAGAATAATTAGCATAACGGGATATAAAATTCCAACATAGGTTTCAACACATAACTATGGGATAAGACACAAAGAAGAAGTTTCATCTCATTATTTCCCACTCCCATAAATAAAACATAAACACATAGATATATAAGCAAACAAGTAAAAATCAGAATATTCTCTGTAATACATAGATGATACCAGTAATCCAAGCTCTGTGCGCCTTGAACTTTTGCACAAAGATTTTAACTTGGGGTAAAACCCCAACTTGTAGGTTGGTGAGGCGACAGAGGGTGAGTGGCCGCCTCCCCCTCCGTGACCTCCCATACCCACGCTGTGAAGATCCGAAACTTCTCACTGTCACCTTTTTGCTCTTTTGTGGATACAACAGTTTAAAAGACAATAACAGACAAACAATAATTCAAAACATAACCCTGACATCATCTGCTTGGATATCCCTGTATACACATTGTCATTATACGTTACTCAGGTTAACCCCTTTTTGTTTGTACCAAATCACTTCTTTTGATATAATGCATAGACTGTGGACTCTGGTGCTGGCACAAAGCCAAGTTTGAAATGCTTTGATTGCCCTCTACAGAAATAAAAATAGGAATAAAACTCAAACAGCAGTTAGTATACTGACACCAAAATTACACATTAATATTTTTGCACAATTTTTTATTTTCATAGCAAACCTCACTCTAGTAATTACCACAAGTGTTCAGAATCTCTTAAACTATAATTGACGTTAAGGGAAATTTCCTTCCTTCCCAATTTTCCTTTTCTTTACTAGATCCCAACCAAAGTTTTGAACGGATAATCCTCTAAACATCATAATAGTGGTATACAGTGAGGTCTTTTATAGCTGAACTGGGCATAGACACTCGGAAAGGGGGCTACCGGGGGTTTGACCTCTTCCGGGCTTGAGGGTTTGTGATAGGAACTGGATGTGGCTATCACTGGAATCACCGGATAAAGGGGGCGTGATCTGAGGGACGGTGGGGGCCGGAGATGTTGGTCTGGGTGTACTAACATGGCTGCCAGTGGGAACAGCCATAACCTCACTTCCGCCATCCCTGGGCGTGGGAAGATGAGACAACAGGGGATGGGTGGGGAGATCCACAGGCTACACAGACATCTTGCAAATCAGGATTCAGCTGCCTACGGACGTCACAGATCCACCCATCTCCACCACTCTCGGCGCCATTTTAGGGCAGTGGCGCACAAGCAATTATACTCGGCATATTCTTTTTATCATTAAGTTTCAGATAACCAAACAAAGAAACAAAGGTTCAGCATTTTCATATCCCTCACGTTCTAGAGTCCTTGCGACCCTGTAATGAGCTTGGGCGGCTTCCAGCAAACCTTTATCTTCTAACACTCCCCGTGACTCTTCTAACATTTTTCTCCACATACTAGGTTGCAATCGGCCTGTAGGAGGCACCTCAGCCAGTTTATACATTCTCAAAGCTTTTTTCACGTATTTCTTGCCCTCCCTGACTCGAACTAAATCAACGGCAGTCTGTGCCCCGTCAGGCAGAACATGTTCCCTCTTGAACAACCGCAACATTCTGACGGTCCCAATATTGCTTATCTGCGTGCGCACTCGGCAGATATGTGACCCCACAACCACCAACAAAGTCACCTTTACCGGTCTCAGACTCTTGCTGACAGGTCCTCCGCTGACCAAAGGTTGCAATCACTGGGCAATATCAAAAAGGAAAGAATAAGGAGAATAAAGCAATCCACCAGCACCCGTCTACTCCCTGACGGCCTTATGCTAGGGATCAATAAATAAATAAATTACAGCACCCGTCCTCTTTACTGACGGCCCGTGCCCAGACCAAATGCTGCAATCGTCCAAAAGATCACATGCACTACTCTACATCAAAGAGGGCAAGAAATTCACTTCCTGGAATCTGCAGCACCACAGGTGACTGAACACTCGGTGATATATATATATACCGTGAGGAAAAACAAGTTCAGACTACAGCTCTAGGACCCATCTATCCGTATCACTCAGACCGGACAATCGATCCAACTGGATCACCTGTCAGCCAGACAACGACACACCGACAGTCACAGGCAAATGACACATATTCATATGAATACACTTACCGTGACTCTAATGAGGGTGATCAGGCCTCGGGTCGGTGAGACGCCGTCCGGCGTCCAGGGTCCGGCGCGGGTCGGTCATCCGCGGTGGTCCTATGGCCGTAGTCCCGGGTTTCGGCACCACTTGTTGAGGGAGAATCCCTGCCAGAGTACGGGTCACTTACAGTGGTCAGTCACCTGCTCCAAACCAATCATGCATGTGCGCGCTGACTAGAATGAATTCTGACACATATGTCAGGGTTAATCCCAGTCCATGCAACGAGCGTGATGCCTGTTCACACAGAACTGAGGTTTATTGAGGAAGTTACAGTTTTTATACGGGAATGCAAGAAAGATAAGATAACGGCAGGCTGTAAGCATATACGTCTTGTATTCGAATACACTGGCGATCAGTCATTGGCTCTTAAATTTCAACATCTTTTAGCTTTCGAGTTTCCAGGAAATGATACTGTCTTTCTTGTAAACCACATGACGATCATGTGCGTCAGCATCTGGGTGCGGTACTGGATACAGGCGCCATCTTAATGTATAAACGTTGCACAAAGAAAAATATAATTTCTTAAGCAGTATAAAGCATGTATAAAAATAAGAATAGACATGGTCTACCTTCACCGTAGAGTTGGGTCTGTTGTATAGTAGAGTTGGGTCTGTGGTATAGTAGAGTTGGGTCTGTGGTATAGTAGAGTTGGGTCTGTTGTATAGTAGAGTTGGGTCTGTGGTATAGTAGAGTTGGATCTGTGGTGTAGTAGAGTTGGATCTGTGGTGTAGTAGAGTTGGGTCTGTGGTGTAGTAGAGTTGGGTCTGTTGTATAGTAGAGTTGGGTCTGTGGTATAGTAGAGTTGGATCTGTGGTATAGTAGAGTTGGATCTGTGGTGTAGTAGAGTTGGGTCTGTGGTGTAGTAGAGTTGGGTCTGTGGCGTAGCAGAGTTGGATCTGTGGTATAGCAGAGTTGGGTCTGTGGTATAGTAGAGTTGGGTCTGTGGTATAGTAGAGTTGGGTCTGTGGTATAGTAGAGTTGGGTCTGTGGTATAGTAGAGTTGGGTCTGTTGTATAGTAGAGTTGGATCTGTGGTGTAGTAGAGTTGGGTCTGTGGTGTAGTAGAGTTGGGTCTGTTGTATAGTAGAGTTGGATCTGTGGTATAGTAGAGTTGGATCTGTGGTGTAGTAGAGTTGGGTCTGTGGTGTAGTAGAGTTGGGTCTGTGGCGTAGCAGAGTTGGATCTGTGGTGTAGTAGAGTTGGGTCTGTGCTATAGTAGAGTTGGGTCTGTGACATAGCAGAGTTGGGTCTGTAGTGTAGTAGAGTTGGGTCTGTGGTGTAGCAGAGTTGGGTCTGTGGCATAGCAGAGTTGTGTCCATTGTATAAAAGTACTGGATTGGATCAATACCTCCCCATTAGCACCAAATATCTCAAACAACAAAGCAGAAAACAAAAAAATGTATGCAGTCCTCCAAAGTAGTTTTGTACTTCACTCAATACTTGCATCGCTCTGTACGGGATCCTCAATGTGTCACAGAACAGATGACAATATTCTCATCACAACCATCCCCGATTCAGCCGCACAACCCCAGATATTGGACATTTATATACATACACTGATAAGGAAACATTTGGAGCTAATAGACCTGAAGACAAAGTAGACACAGACGGAGGAGAAGACGGTGGCGGACGATTCTACTGATAGTAGTGGAGATGGGTTATAGAATGTCATATAGAACAATTTATGGCGGGCGGAGGACACGAGGAAGATGAGAGAAGTGAATAGATAAAAAAAGGAAGATGTGATGACAACAATATGGAAAAAATGATCATACAAAACCCCAATGTGTATGACTGGTCATGTGATGTCATATAGCGCTGCCAGATGGTGAAGCGCCGCGCCGGACTGTCTTACGAGACCGACCCTGGAACTGTATTTTCTTTTCTTCTGTTTTGTCTCTAGAAACCCCCAAGGACGTCGTCAGTTTTCTACCAGATGGAGATTGTTTTCTTTTTTTAGGCTCTGGACGTTCTGTCCTGTGAGGAGGGAAGAAAGATCTGCTCAGATGAGGTCTTCTCATGGAAATTGTAAACTTAGTGGTTGTAAAATAACGATAACGGATATCAACCAATGTGTTACCATGAAATTCTAAAATCTGTTAAACTATTTACCACAATGGAAATTCTAACCAAAATAAACCATGATTTTGTGGCCATCAATGTTCTCTCTCAAGTCATCTGCTGATGTAATGCTGACTAGGATGAAGCGCCTGTGATGGACCATCCATGGTCCTCCATCCTCAGCAACTGCTCATCGGTCTCAGTGATTTCTTCATTCTTACAGGACTCATCTGGATTGTCCACCTACTCTATGCTTGTCATCAGAGCTAACGTCTCAGGTTGTGACTGGACGATGAATCCAGAGCAGACCATTATTTCCCCCCCATTGTCTTACCTGGAATCCAAAGACGACTCCCCAACTTTTCTCTTCACATGAAGTTCTCGGATCAATTCTCTTGCTTTGTGTTTGAGAACCGGATCCTCTTGATTCAAGAATGGCTGCAGGGCCTCACAAGGCGTCAGGTTCTTCAACAAATACTCGGTTGGGATATTGAGTTCTCCATCATTAGGTAGGTGGAAAGCCAACACCAGATGGTTCCATACACACCTTGGCTCACAAGGACGCCTTTTATACTTACTTTTGAGTTGTGGATCCAGGTCAGAGTTTCTGACTGTGCAAGAATTGGCAGATATCCTTAAAAATAAAGACCTGGAGGTGGATTCTGGTCTCCAGTACAAGGTCTCATCCATCCAAGAGACACATTGTGGACAGTTGGATGTGGTTGGCGTGCTGAGCACCAGTGGGAGTTCACTAAAGTCCTCAGTATCAGGACTGTGGATGACAATGTAATGAGTCATCTCCTGCTTGTAGATATCAGTCCTGAGTATCCTCAGCTGTGGTTCTCCGCTCTTACAATGCTGTTTCTTGTATCTATGTAACAGAAGAGACAGCGGGAAGGAGAATTTAAAGTTCCCATAACATGAAGCCGATTTATGAAATGCCGGAGAGTTGGCGAATTGTCCCATTATCTCCTCATGAAATGTCTCCATGTCTTCTGCTTTCACCACCTTCCTCATTGCCCAATAAGTCTGGAGACGAGCCTTCTCAATGTCCTCCAAGGAGATATCTGCACTCCAGAAGGAAAGGTCCTTAAATTCAGATCTCTCATGATTCCTTCCCTTGAATGATTTTGATTCCAGAATTTGCTTTGCATCTCCATAAGAGGTGACATGCTGAAGAACCAAGACTGGAAATTCTAGAGGAACATGAAGGAACTCATCAGAGCTGACACTTTCGATGTTCTTCATCATGGTTTCCCCAGCAGTCTTTATATCCTCATAAGATGATAAACACCGATAGATCTGTGCGATGCTGAGGAGCTGTCCTCTACTGTAGTAACCTCTGACATTTCTGGAAGTTTTGATTTCTTGTAGATTGTTCTTCACCGATCTTGAAGGTAGTTCGGATGCCATGTCTATCTCAAGCTCATTCTCTGGTTCTGTCGCTTTCTCTCCCAGATTATAAAGTGTGTGAAGACAGGAAATACCAGGGCGCGACATAACAACGGGAGTCAGCAAGACAAGAAACAACGACTCCAAAACATCTCAGCTATGGTTTCGATGCACAATAGTAGATGATGAGGCAGGAGGGGGTTAGCAAACACTGACTAATGCCAGAGATATCTGACAGTAAAGAAGGGCGCAGATAATTATTTTGTTTTCGATTCAAGTTTATTGAGTTTTTCAAAATATAACACAAATAAAAAAATAAAGTCCACAAACACTTAGGGCAGGGGTCCACAAACTGGGCAGGGGTCGTCAAACTGGGCAGGGGTCCTCAAACTGGGCAGGGGTCCTCAAACTGGGCAGGGGCCCTCAAGCTGGGCAGAGGTCCTCAAACTGGGCAGGGGTCGTCAAACTGGGCAGGGGCCCTGAAACTGGACAGGGGCCCTCAAACTGGGAAGGGGTTGTCAAACTGGGCAGGGGCCCTGAAACTGGGCAGGGGTCCTCCAACTGGGCAGGGGTTCTCAAACTCGGCAGAGGTCCTCAAACTGGGCAGGGGTCGTCAAACTGGGCAAGGGCCCTCAAACTGGGCAGAGGTCCTCAAACTGGGCAGGGGCCCTCAAACTGGGCAGGGGCCCTCAAACTGGGCAGAGGACGGAAACCCGGCAGTCACCTTTATAAGCCACTCAATTGAATGTGACCCCCAGTGTCCTCCTGCGGCCTGTCTGCGGGGAAACCGTTTTGTATAGCCGGGCACTGTGGCTGTCACTGATATGGGGCACTGGGGCCGTCACTGTTATGGGGCACTGGGGCCGTCACTGTTATGGGGCACTGGGGCCGTCACTGTTATGGGGCACTGGGGCCGTCACTGTTATGGGGCACTGGGGCCGTCACTGTTATGGGGCACTGGGGCCGTCACTGTTATGGGGCACTGTGGCCGTCACTGTTATGGGGCACTGGGGCCGTCACTGTTATGGGGCACTGGGGCCGTCACTGTTATGGGGCTCTGTGGCCGTCACTGTTATGGGGCACTGGGGCTGTCACTGTTATGGGGCTGTCACTGTTATGGGGCTCTGGGGCTGTCACTGTTATGGGGCTCTGTGGCTGTCACTGTTATGGGGGCTGTGGCTGTCACTGTTATGGGGCACTGGGGCTGTCACTGTTATGGAGACACTGTGACAGTCAGTATAATATGTCTCTGCGCCTCAGGCTGATGACTAGTCACTGACTATCTCCCTCTCCTGCCCCCCATTGTTTGGGGATCTTCCTCCTCCTTGGATCGGACTTGTCACTTTCTCTTTCCTGCTTCTTCAGTTTTGTTTCGTTTCTCCTCGCTGACGTCCGGGCTGTGACTCAGGATGGATTAGACAATGACACTGAGTGCAGGCGCCCCCTGGTGGTAGATAGGAGAGCCCGGAGAGGAAGAAGAATAGCAGACAGGCAGATACAGGAGTATATAGCAGAGCCTGACCCCAGACAAGAGACGTGGCTGCTATGTCTATACCGGACAGGTCTCATATAGGATGGAGAACTAAAGGTACCAGGAGAACCTCCAGAGGACCAGAAGAACAAGTCTACATGTGGTGTCCTCCATTACTGACCACAACTATGTACTGACCAATGCTGCGCCTAGTATGAAGCTTTCTGTATTCCCAGGAGCTCCTATAGTGTCCTGTCATATATCATCCGGGGTCACAACTCTCTACAGCAGTATATATACATATAATAATATATCACTGACCACTAGAGTACGGACAGTATACCGCTAGATAACCCTGTACTGGACACATCATATATCACTGACCACTAGAGTACGGACAGTATACCGCTATATAACCCTGTACTGGACACATCATATATCACTGACCACTAGAGTACGGACAGTATACCGCTAGATAACCCTGTACTGGACACATCATATATCACTGACCACTAGAGTACGGACAGTATACCGCTAGATAACCCTGTACTGGACACATCATATATCACTGACGACTAGAAGAGGGACAGTATACCGCTAGATAACCCTGTACTGGACACATCATATATCACTGACCACTAGAGTACGGACAGTATACCGCTAGATAACCCTGTACTGGACACATCATATATCACTGACCACTAGAGTACGGACAGTATACCGCTATATAACCCTGTACTGGACACATCATATATCACTGACCACTAGAGTACGGACAGTATACCGCTATATAACCCTGTACTGGACACATCATATATCACTGACCACTAGAGTACGGACAGTATACCGCTAGATAACCCTGTACTGGACACATCATATATCACTGACCACTAGAGGAGAGACAGTATACCGCTAGATAACCCTGTACTGGACACATCATATCACTGACCACTAGAGTACGGACAGTATACCGCTAGATAACCCTGTACTGGACACATCATATATCACTGACCACTAGAGTACGGACAGTATACCGCTATATAACCCTGTACTGGACACATCATATCACTGACCACTAGAGTACGGACAGTATACCGCTATATAACCCTGTACTGGACACATCATATCACTGACCACTAGAGTACGGACAGTATACCGCTATATAACCCTGTACTGGACACATCATATCACTGACCACTAGAGTACGGACAGTATACCGCTATATAACCCTGTACTGGACACATCATATCACTGACCACTAGAGTACAGACAGTATACCGCTATATAACCCTGTACTGGACACATCATATCACTGACCACTAGAGTACGGACAGTATACCGCTAGATAACCCTGTACTGGACACATCATATATCACTGACCACTAGAGTACGGACAGTATACCGCTAGATAACCCTGTACTGGACACATCATATATCACTGACCACTAGAGTACAGACAGTATACCGCTAGATAACCCTGTACTGGACACATCATATATCACTGACCACTAGAGGAGAGACAGTATACTGCTAGATAACCCTGTACTGGATACATCATATATCACTGACCACTAGAGTACGGACAGTATACCGCTAGATAACCCTGTACTGGACACATCATATATCACTGACGACTAGAAGAGGGACAGTATACCGCTAGATAACCCTGTACTGGACACATCATATATCACTGACCACTAGAGGAGAGACAGTATACCGCTAGATAACCCTGTACTGGACACATCATATATCACTGACCACTAGAGTACGGACAGTATACCACTAGATAACCCTGTACTGGACACATCATATATCACTGACGACTAGAAGAGGGACAGTATACCGCTAGATAACCCTGTACTGGACACATCATATATCACTGACCACTAGAGGAGAGACAGTATACCGCTAGATAACCATGTACTGGACACATCATATATCACTGACCACTAGAGTACGGACAGTATACCGCTAGATAACCCTGTACTGGACACATCATATATCACTGACCACTAGAGGAGAGACAGTATACCGCTAGATAACCCTGTACTGGACACATCATATCACTGACCACTAGAGTACGGACAGTATACCGCTAGATAACCCTGTACTGGACACATCATATATCACTGACCACTAGAGGAGAGACAGTATACCGCTAGATAACCCTGTACTGGACACATCATATCACTGACCACTAGAGTACGGACAGTATACCGCCATATAACCCTGTACTGGACACATCATATCACTGACCACTAGAGTACGGACAGTATACCGCTAGATAACCCTGTACTGGACACATCATATATCACTGACCACTAGAGTACGGACAGTATACCGCTAGATAACTGTCACAGGATGGTTAGAGTCTATACTATAGGCCATGTGTAATATATATTTCATGTGGAATGTATTCTCTAACCTGTTATATACATCAGTGTGTAGTTGGCTGATTGGGGTCTAGTGTGTTAGCACATTGTATGCAAATCCCTCTAACTAGTGAGGACCAGTGAGGACAATGGGTGGAGATAATCTGATCAGTGTCTCCAAGAAGATGTTGGATGGTGCATTGTCCATAGTAGACAGGGAGTCTGCTCTCCTTGGCATAGGTGAGGGGGGAAGGATCTGTGACTCAGCCCTTCCCACCCCCAGGTATAGGAAGTAACAGTTTAGTATATAGATGTAGCTAGGAGTTAGTATGTGTTAGCCGGCCTGTGCACAGCTCTGAAGAGAGCCAGGATTTAGTTACAGGACCAAGGAGCCAAAGCTATCATTGGATTGTGACTTCCGTGGACTTATTGTTATTACGGTTGATGTGACCGCCGCCGGCTACTAACTTTGTGGATTACAATAAATTGCTGTTGTCTCCCGACCTCTTGCGTCCGTGTTGATTCAAAAGACCATCCGGAGGAAGACGTATACCTTCGCTCCGTGACAACTGGTTGGCAGCGGTGGGATCAACAGCGGACAGCGAGATGGACTACAGCAGCCCAGCGATTAATGGAGCCACAACCTCAGAATACAGGAACTGGACTATGGCAAGTCTACAAGTAAGGGCCCAGGAACTAAACCTGAGTTACCAGGGAAGAACGAAAGATCAACTGATCGAGGCACTGGAGGAGATGACCCTGCAAAGCGACCATGAGGAGGGCTGCCCCCAGGAGACTGGAGAGATACGGGAGTGGCAGGTACAGACCCAAAAGAGCAGATGGGTTGTTTTGTATGAGGAGGAGTTGGCAGTGCTGGGGCTAGGAGCAACTGCAGAGCAAAGGAGTAGAGCATTACAGAGGGCTCAGGAAACGGAGAAGGAGGAACAGAGAATGGCGCATGAAAAGGAAAGAATGGCGCATGAAATGCGAATGGCTGAGATAACTACGAGGAATTATAATCAAACGCCGACCCCCAGCCCAACAGTGAGAGAACCACCATATGTCTCCCATAAACACTTCAAGACCTTTGAGGAAGCGGCTGGGGATGTTGATGGATATTTTCAGGACTTCGAACACCAGTGCCGCCTGATGGAAGTCCCAGAGAAGGATTGGGTCCGGTATCTGGTGGGGCACCTACGAGATGGGGCTGCGGAAGCTCTCAGAGCCATGGACCCTAGTGATCAGCGGGACTATGAGGCCATTAAAAGAGCGGTGCAGAAGTATTATGCAGTCACTCCAGAGACCTACCGAGTTCAGTTCCGCTCTTTGTCTTACAATGGGGGAAGCTCCTTCCACGTGTTCGCCCACAAGTTGAAGCAAGCATGCAAGCGCTGGCTAGAAGGAGAGGAGGCTGTCACAGTCGATAAGGTCCTCCAAGTCATACTTAAGGAACAGTTCTTTTCCCAGTGCCCCGCTGAGATCCGTGAGTGGGTGCTGGAAAGGAACCCAGCCACAGTTGAGCAAGCTGCTTCCCTTGCAGATGAGGGCCTGACCATCAAGCCGCAGTGGAAGAGGTTGTTTGCAGAGGAGCGGAAAACTACCACAGTCCGCCAGACACCCTTCAGCCAGCCACCCACCTTTCGTGTCCGGCCTCAGGATTACAATTCCCCCTCTACCCCTGCCCCAGCCCATCGGCCTCCAGCTATGAACAACCCTGTCCCTAGACAACGACCCACTGGAAGAATGCTAGAGCGCAGATGTTTTGGGTGCGGGCGGCCTGGACATTTGCAAGCTAGTTGCCCTGCTAACATGGGGGCACGGGCCACCGTGGCATCCCGGCCTATTCACTACCTGGGAACCACCCCTAGGACAGAAAGTTTGGCCCCATTTCCAGATGACTCCATGAATGACACATCTGTTCCACCTCCAGGGGTCTATGGGATTCAGCCTTCCGCCACACATCCCGCAAACCTTCAGAGGAAGCACTTGCAGGAGGTCCTACTGGATGGCCGAACAGTTGTTGGATTCCGGGACTCGGGAGCTTTCCTAACGGTAGCGGACCCCCGAGTTGTGCGACCCGAGGCCCTAGAGGAGGGCCCTGGCATTTCTATCGAGTTGGCAGGAGGTACTCAGAGACGTATTCCTAAAGCTACCGTGGAACTCGACTATGGTTATGGACCAAAACGATGCACAATTGGTGTGATGAGCGGGCTGCCGGCCGATGTTCTGTTAGGCAACGATGTTGGAAATCTACAGTGCCACTTTGTGGGAGCAGTGACCCGAAGCCAAGCTCAGAGAGAAGCCAACATGGATCCACCGGATATTCTGACAGATGCCAGCCCTTCAACCCTACAACTTTACCATTCAGTACCGCCGAGGGAACCAACACCAGAACACAGATGGGTTATCCCGGCAGGAGGAAATATGAGCTATAGAGACTGATGTGCATTCCCCAATTTACCTGTGTAGGCCAATTGTGTCATGCACATGTTTTGAGAGGGGGAGGGGTTGTCACGGGATGGTTAGAGTCTATACTATAGGCCATGTGTAATATACACTCACCGGCCACTTTATTAGGTACACCATGCTAGTAACGGGTTGAACCCCCTTTTGCCTTCAGAACTGCCTCAATTCTTCATGGCATAGATACAACAAGGTGCTGGAAGCATTCCTCAGAGATTTTGGTCCATATTGACATGATGGCATCACACAGTTGCCGCAGATTTGTCGGCTGCACATCCATGATGCGAATCTCCCGTTCCACCACATCCCAAAGATGCTCCTCTATTGGATTGAGATCTGGTGACTGTGGAGGCCATTGGAGTACAGTGAACTCATTGTCATGTTCAAGAAACCAGTCTGAGATGATTCCAGCTTTATGACATGGCATTGCATTATCCTGCTGAAAGTAGCCATCAGATGTTGGGTACATTGTGGTCATAAAGGGATGGACATGGTCAGCAACAATACTCAGGTAGGCTTTGGCGTTGCAACGATGCTCAATTGGTACCAAGGGGCCCAAGGAGTGCCAAGAAAATATTCCCCACACCATGACACCACCACCACCAGCCTGAACCGTTACCGATACAAGGCAGGATGGATCCATGTTTTCATGTTGTTGACGCCAAATTCTGACCCTACCATCCGAATGTCGCAGCAGAAATCGAGACTCATCAGACCAGGCAACGTTTTACCAATCTTCAATTGTCCAATTTCGATGAGCTTGTGCAAATTGTAGCCTCAGTTTCCTGTTCTTAGCTGAAAGGAGTGGCCCCCGGTGTGGTCTTCTGCTGCTGTAGCCCATCTGCCTCAAAGTTCGACGTACTGTGCGGCGTTCAGAGATGCTCTTCTGGCTACCTTGGGTGTAACGGGTGGCCATTTGAGTCACTGTTGCCGTTCTATCAGCTCGAACCAGTCTGGCCATTCTCCTCTGACCTCTGGCATCAACAACGCATTTCCGCCCACAGAACTGCAGCTCACTGGATGTTTTTTCTTTTTCGGACCATTCTCTGTAAACCCTAGAGATGGTTGTGCGTGAAAATCCCAGTAGATCAGCAGTTACTGAAATACTCAGACCAGCCCTTCTGGCACCAACAACCATGCCACGTTCAAAGGCACTCAAATCACCTTTCTTCCCCATACTGATGCTCGGTTTGAACTGCAGGAGATTGTCTTGACCATGTCTACATGCCGAAATGCACTGAGTTGCCGCCATGTGATTGGCTGATTAGAAATTAAGTGTTAACGAGCCGTTGGACAGGTGTACCTAATAAAGTGGCCGGTGAGTGTATATTTCATGTGGAATGTATTTTCTAACCTGTTGTAAACATCAGTGTGTAGTTGGCTGATTAGGGTCTAGTGTGTTAGCACATTGTATGCAAATACCTCTAACTAGTGAGGACAATGGGTGGAGATAATCTGATCCGTGTCTCCAAGAAGATGTTGGACTGTGCATTGTTCAAAAGAGACAGGGAGTCTGCTCTCCTTGGCATAGGTGAGGGGGGAAGGATCTGTGACTCAGCCCTCCCCACCCACAGATAGAGGAAGTAACAGTCTTAGTATATAGTTGTAGTTGGAGTTAGTATGAGTTAGCCGGCCTGTGCACAGCTCTGCAGAGAGCCAGGATTTAAATACAGGACCAAGGAGCCAAAGCTATCATTGGATTGTGACTTCTGTGGACTTATTGTTGTTACGGTTGATGTGACCGCTGCCGGCTACTAACTTTGTGGATTACAATAAATTGCTGTTGTCTCCCGTCCTCTTGCGTCCGTGTTGATTCAAGATATCCTCCGGAGGAAGACGTATACCTTTGCTCCGTGACAATAACCCTGTACTGGACACATCATATATCACTGACCACTAGAGTACGGACAGTATACCGCTATATAACCCTGTACTGGACACATCATATATCACTGACCACTAGAGGAGAGACAGTATACCGCTAGATAACCCTGTACTGGACACATCATATATCACTGACCACTAGAGTACGGACAGTATACCGCTAGATAACCCTGTACTGGACACATCATATATCACTGACCACTAGAGGAGAGACAGTATACCGCTAGATAACCCTGTACTGGACACATCATATATCACTGACCACTAGAGGAGAGACAGTATACCGCTAGATAACCCTGTACTGGACACATCATATATCACTGACGACCAGAGGAGGGACAGTATACCGCTAGATAACCCTGTACTGGACACATCATATATCACTGACCACTAGAGTACGGACAGTATACCGCTAGATAACCCTGTACTGGACACATCATATATCACTGACCACTAGAGTACGGACAGTATACCGCTAGATAACCCTGTACTGGACACAGCATATATCACTGACCACTAGAGTACGGACAGTATACCGCTAGATAACCCTGTACTGGACACATCATATATCACTGACCACTAGAGTACGGACAGTATACCGCTAGATAACCCTGTACTGGACACATCATATATCACTGACCACTAGAGGAGAGACAGTATACCGCTAGATAACCCTGTACTGGACACATCATATATCACTGACCACTAGAGGAGAGACAGTATACCGCTAGATAACCATGTACTGGACACATCATATATCACTGACCACTAGAGTACAGACAGTATACCGCTAGATAACCATGTACTGGACACATCATACATCACTGACCACTAGAGTACAGACAGTATACCGCTAGATAACCCTGTACTGGACACATCATATATCACTGACCACTAGAGGAGGGACAGTATACCGCTAGATAACCCTGTACTGGACACATCATATATCACTGACCACTAGAGTACGGACAGTATACCGCTAGATAACCCTGTACTGGACACATCATATATCACTGACCACTAGAGTACGGACAGTATACCGCTAGATAACCATGTACTGGATACATCATATATCACTGACGACTAGAGGAGAGACAGTATACCGCTAGATAACCATGTACTGGACACATCATATATCACTGACCACTAGAGTACAGACAGTATACCGCTAGATAACCCTGTACTGGACACATCATATATCACTGACCACTAGAGGAGGGACAGTATACCGCTAGATAACCCTGTACTGGACACATCATATATCACTGACCACTAGAGTACGGACAGTATACCGCTAGATAACCCTGTACTGGACACATCATATATCACTGACCACTAGAGTACGGACAGTATACCGCTAGATAACCATGTACTGGATACATCATATATCACTGACGACTAGAGGAGGGACAGTATACCGCTAGATAACCCTGTACTGGACACATCATATATCACTGACCACTAGAGTACAGACAGTATACCGCTATATAACCCAGTACTGGACACATCATATATCACTGACCACTAGAGGAGGGACAGTATACCGCTAGATAACCCTGTACTGGACACATCATATATCACTGACCACTAGAGTACGGACAGTATACCGCTAGATAACCCTGTACTGGACACATCATATATCACTGACCACTAGAGTACGGACAGTATACCGCTAGATAACCCTGTACTGGACACATCATATATCACTGACCACTAGAGTACAGACAGTATACCGCTATATAACCCTGTACTGGACACATCATATATCACTGACCACTAGAGTACGGACAGTATACCGCTAGATAACCCTGTACTGGACACATCATATATCACTGACCACTAGAGGAGAGACAGTATACCGCTAGATAACCCTGTACTGGACACATCATATATCACTGACCACTAGAGTACGGACAGTATACTGCTAGATAACCCTGTACTGGACACATATATCACTGACCACTAGAGTACAGACAGTATACCGCTAGATAACCCTGTACTGGACACATCATATATCACTGACCACTAGAGTACAGACAGTATACCGCTAGATAACCCTGTACTGGACACATCATATATCACTGACCACTAGAGTACAGACAGTATACCGCTAGATAACCCTGTACTGGACACATCATATATCACTGACCACTAGAGGAGAGACAGTATACCGCTAGATAACCCTGTACTGGACACATCATATATCACTGACCACTAGAGTACGGACAGTATACTGCTAGATAACCCTGTACTGGACACATATATCACTGACCACTAGAGTACGGACAGTATACCGCTTGATAACCCTGTACTGGACACATCATATATCACTGACCACTAGAGTACGGACAGTATACTGCTAGATAACCCTGTACTGGACACATATATCACTGACCACTAGAGTACAGACAGTATACCGCTAGATAACCCTGTACTGGACACATCATATATCACTGACCACTAGAGGAGGGATAGTATACCGCTAGATAACCCTGTACTGGACACATCATATATCACTGACCACTAGAGGAGGGACAGTATACCGCTAGATAACCATGTACTGGACACATCATATATCACTGACCACTAGAGTACGGACAGTATACCGCTAGATAACCCTGTACTGGACACATCATATATCACTGACCACTAGAGTACGGACAGTATACCGCTAGATAACCATGTACTGAACACATCATATATCACTGACCACTAGAGTACGGACAGTATACCGCTAGATAACCCTGTACTGGACACATCATATATCACTGACCACTAGAGTACGGACAGTATACCGCTAGATAACCCTGTACTGGACACATCATATATCACTGACCACTAGAGTACGGACAGTATACCGCTAGATAACCCTGTACTGGACACATCATATATCACTGACCACTAGAGGAGGGACAGTATACCGCTAGATAACCCTGTACTGGACACATCATATATCACTGACCACTAGAGGAGAGACAGTATACCACTAGATAACCATGTACTGGACACATCATATATCACTGACCACTAGAGTACGGACAGTATACCGCTAGATAACCCTGTACTGGACACATCATATATCACTGACCACTAGAGTACGGACAGTATACCGCTAGATAACCCTGTACTGGACACATCATATATCACTGACCACTAGAGTACAGACAGTATACCGCTATATAACCCTGTACTGGACACATCATATATCACTGACCACTAGAGTACGGACAGTATACCGCTAGATAACCCTGTACTGGACACATCATACATCACTGACCACTAGAGTACGGACAGTATACCGCTAGATAACCATGTACTGGACACATCATATATCACTGACCACTAGAGTACGGACAGTATACCGCTAGATAACCCTGTACTGGACACATCATATATCACTGACCACTACTGTACTAGTAGAATAGTGAGCGCAGCTCTGAAGTATAATACAGGATAAGTAATGTAATGTATGTACACAGTGACTGCACCAGCAGAATAGTGAGCGCAGCTCTGGGGTATAATACAGGATAAGTAATGTAATGTATGTACACAGTGACTGTACCAGCAGAATAGTGAGCGCAGCTCTGGAGTATAATACAGGATAAGTAATGTAATGTATGTACACAGTGACTGTACCAGCAGAATAGTGAGCGCAGCTCTGGAGTATAATACAGGATAAGTAATGTAATGTATGTACACAGTGACTGTACCAGCAGAATAGTGAGCGCAGCTCTGGAGTATAATACAGGATAAGTAATGTAATGTATGTACACAGTGATTGTACCAGCAGAATAGTGAGCGCAGCTCTGGGGTATAATACAGGATAAGTAATGTAATGTATGTACACAGTGACTGCACCAGCAGAATAGTGAGCGCAGCTCTGGAGTATAATACAGGATAAGTAATGTAATGTATGTACACAGTGACTGTACCAGCAGAATAGTGAGCGCAGCTCTGGAGTATATAATACAGGATAAGTAATGTAATGTATGTACACCGTGACTGTACCAGCAGAATAGTGAGCGCAGCTCTGGAGTATAGTACAGGATAAGTAATGTAATGTATGTACACAGTGACTGTACCAGCAGAATAGTGAGCGCAGCTCTGGGGTATAATAAAGGATAAGTAATGTATGTACACAGTGACTGTACCAGCAGAATAGTGAGCGCAGCTCTGGAGTATAATACAGGATAAGTAATGTATGTACACAGTGACTGTACCAGCAGAATAGTGAGCGCAGCTCTGGAGTATAATACAGGATAAGTAATGTAATGTATGTACACAGTGACTGTACCAGCAGAATAGTGAGCGCAGCTCTGGGGTATAATAAAGGATAAGTAATGTAATGTATGTACACAGTGACTGTACCAGCAGAATAGTGAGCGCAGCTCTGGAGTATAATATATAGAGATGAGGGAACAGTGTTCTATGGAACTCATGTTCGATCGGATATTAGGCTGTTCGGCATGTTCGAATCGAATCGAACACCGCGTGGTAAAGTGCGCCATTACTCGATTCCCCTCCCACCTTCCCTGGCGCCTTTTTTGCTCCAATAACAGCACAGGGTAGGTGGGACAGGAACTACGACACCGGTGACGTTGAAAAAAGTAGGCAAAACCCATTGGCTGCCGAAAACATGTGACCTCTAATTTAAAAGAACAGCGCCGCCCAGGTTCGCGTCATTCTGAGCTTGCAATTCACCGGTGACGAAGGTTTCCGTCCAGTTAGCTAGGGCTTAGATTCTGGGTAGGCAGGGACAGGCTAGGATAGGAAGGAGAAGACAACCAACAGCTCTTGTAAGAGCTAAATTCCAGGGAGAAGCTTGTCAGTGTAACGTGGCACTGACGGGCTCAATCGCCACAACCCAGCTTTCCCAGGATCCTGAATGGAATACACTGTCAGTGTATTCCCGTATACCCGATATATACCCCCGATACCCGTTCCAACGGTGTGCCCCCCCACCTTCACCCCAGAAATACCCTGCAAGTCCCCTAGCAATAGAATTGGGGCTATATACACCCACTATTTTTGCTACTGGTATACAGTGCCATTGTCTGACTGGGAATTCAAAGAATATATTGGGGTTATAAATACCCTCATTTCTTGCTACTGCCATATAGTGCCATTGTCTGACTGGGAATTCAAAGAATATATTGGGGTTACGTGCACCCACAATTTTTACTACTGGTATACAGTGCCATTGTCTGACTGGGAATTCAAAGAATATATTGGGAATACAAATACCCTCATTTCTTGCTACTGCCATATAGTGCCAGTTTCTGACTGGTAATTCAAAGAATATATTGGGGTTATAAATACCCTCATTTCTTGCTACTGCCATATAGTGCCATTGTCTGACTGGGAATTCAAAGAATATATTGGGGTTACGTGCACCCACAATTTTTACTACTGGTATACAGTGCCAATTTCTAACTGGGAATTCAAAATGCGCAAGGCTCCCGGAAAGGGACGTGGACGAGGCCGTGGGCGAGGTCGGGGGAATGGTTCTGGGGAGCAAGGTAGCAGTGAAGCCACAGGGCGTCCCGTGCCTACTCCTGTGGGGCAGCAAGCATTGCGCCACTCCACAGTGCCAGGGTTGCTTGCCACATTAACTAAACTGCAGGGTACAAACCTTAGTAGGCCCGAGAACCAGGAACAGGTCTTGCAATGGCTGTCGGATAACGCTTACAGCACATTGTCCAGCAGCCAGTCAGACTCTGCCTCCTCTCCTCCTATTACCCAACAGTCTTGTCCTCCTTCCTCCCAAAATTCCCAAGCTTCACAGAACAATAACCCAAACTGTCCCTGCTCCCCAGAGCTGTTCTCCGCTCCTTTCATTGTCCCTCAACCTGCCTCTCCACGTCACGATTCCACGAACCTAACAGAGGAGCATCTGTGTCCAGATGCTCAAACACTAGAGTCTCCTCCATCTCCGTTCGATTTGGTGGTGGATGACCAGCAACCCACCCTCATCGACGATGATGTGACGCAGTTGCCGTCAGGGCATCCAGTTGACCGGCGCATTGTGCGGGAGGAGGAGATGAGACAGGAGTTGGAAGAGGAAGTGGTGGATGATGAGGACACTGACCCGACCTGGACAGGGGGGATGTCAAGCGGGGAAAGTAGTGTGGATGTTGAGGCAGGTGCAGCACCAAAAAGGGTAGCTAGAGGCAGAGGCAGGGGTCAGCAGCTTAGGCGAAGCCAGGCCACACCCGGAATCTCCCAAGATGTTCCAGTTCGTACCCAGCCCCGAAAAACTCCCACCTCGAGGGCACGTTTCTCGAAGGTGTGGAGTTTTTTCAAGGAATGCGCCGAGGACAGATATAGTGTTGTCTGCACAATTTGCCTCTCGAAATTGATTAGGGGCTCTGAGAAGAGCAACCTGTCCACCACTTCAATGCGCCGTCATTTGGAATCCAAGCACTGGAATCAGTGGCAGGCAGCAACGGCAGGACAAAGGCCGCCTGCCGTTCACGCCACTGCCACTGCCTCTGCCACTGCTGACTGTGCTGGCGATGCACTCCAGAGGACGAGCCAGGACACCACTTCATCTGCCTCCGCCACTTTGTTGACTTCTCCCTCATCCTCCCCTGTTCCTGTCTTCTCTCCTTCTCCTGCACCATCAAAGGCACCATCAGGCGCTTCTTTACAACAACCCACCATCTCTCAGACATTGGAGCGGCGGCAGAAATACACCGCTAACCACCCACATGCGCAAGCCTTGAACGCCAACATCGCTAAACTGCTGGCCCAGGAGATGTTGGCGTTCCGGCTTGTTGAAACTCCCGCCTTCCTGGACCTGATGGCAACTGCGGCACCTCGCTATGCCGTCCCTAGCCGTCACTACTTCTCCCGGTGTGCCGTCCCCGCCTTGCACCAGCACGTGTCACTCAACATCAGGCGGGCCCTTAGTTCCGCGCTTTGCACAAAGGTCCACTTGACCACCGACGCGTGGACAAGTGCATGCGGACAGGGACGCTACATTTCACTGACGGCACACTGGGTGAATGTAGTTGAGGCTGGGACTGCTTCCCAAACTGGCCCGGTGTACCTCGTCTCCCCGCCTAACATTCCTGGCAGGGACACGAGAAGAACACCCCCCTCCTCCTCCTCCTCTACCGCCTCCTCCTCCGCCACCGCCTCCTCCTCCGCCACCTCCTCCGCTGTTAAATTGACCCCAGCTACGAGTTGGAAACGTTGCAGCACTGGCGTTGGTAGACGTCAGCAGGCTGTGCTGAAGCTGATCAGCTTGGGGGACAGACAGCACACTGCCTCCGAGGTGAGGGATGCCCTCCTCGATGAGACGGCAATATGGTTTGAGCCGCTGCACCTGGGCCCAGGCATGGTCGTTTGTGATAACGGCCGGAACCTGGTAGCAGCTCTGGAGCTTGCCGGACTCCAACATGTTCCATGCCTGGCCCACGTCTTCAACCTAGTGGTGCAACGTTTCCTAAAGAGCTACCCCAATGTTCCAGAGCTACTGGTGAAAGTGCGGCGCATGTGCGCCCACTTTCGCAAGTCGACAGTAGCCGCTGCTAGCTTAAAATCTCTCCAGCAACGCCTGCATGTGCCACAACACCGGCTTTTGTGCGACGTCCCCACACGCTGGAACTCAACGTTTCAGATGTTGAATAGAGTGGTTGAGCAGCAGAGACCTTTGATGGAATACCAACTACAAAACCCTAGGGTGCCACAAAGTCAGCTGCCTCAGTTTCTCATCCATGAGTGGCCATGGATGAGAGACCTTTGTGACATCCTACGGGTCTTTGAGGAGTCCACAAGGAGGGTGAGCTCTGAGGATGCGATGGTGAGCCTTACAATCCCGCTCTTGTGTGTTCTGAGAGAATCCCTGATTGACATCAGGGATAACTCAGATCACACAGAGGAGTTAGGGATAGCATCCGATCCGTCACAGCTGGAGAGTAGGTCCACACATCTGTCCGCTTCACTGCGTTTAATGGAGGAGGAGGAGGAGGAGGAGGAGGAAGAAGAGTTGTCCGATGATGTGATGGTGATACAGGAGGCTTCCGGGCAACTTCGAATCGTCCCATTGTTGCAGCGCGGATGGGTAGACATGGAGGATGAGGAGGAAATGGAGATTGAACTTTCCGGTGGGGCCAGAGGAGTCATGCCAACTAACACTGTGGCAGACATGGCTGAGTTCATGTTGGGGTGCTTTACAACCGACAAGCGTATTGTCAAAATCATGGAGGACAACCAGTACTGGATCTTTGCTATCCTTGACCCCCGGTATAAAAACAACATCTCGTCTTTTATTCCGGTAGAGGGGAGGGCCAATCGCATCAATGCTTGCCACAGGCAATTGGTGCAGAATATGATGGAGATGTTTCCAGCATGTGACGTTGGCGGCAGGGAGGGCAGTTCCTCCAGTAGGCGACCAAGTTCTCACCGGTCCACACAAACGAGGGGCACACTGTCTAAGGTCTGGGACACCTTGATGGCACCCCCTCGCCAAAGTGCCGCCACGGAGGGTCCTAGTGTCACCAGGCGTGAGAAGTATAGGCGCATGTTGCGGGAATACCTTTCCGACCACAGCCCTGTCCTCTCCGACCCCTCTGCGCCCTACACGTATTGGGTGTCGAAGTTGGACCTGTGGCTTGAACTTGCCCTATATGCCTTGGAGGTGCTGTCCTGTCCTGCCGCCAGCGTCCTATCTGAGAGGGTGTTCAGTGCAGCCGGTGGCATCATCACTGACAAGCGCACCCGTCTGTCAGCTGAGAGTGCCGACCGGCTCACTTGGATAAAAATGAACCACCACTGGATAGAGCCTTCATTTTTGTGCCCACCTGTGTAAAGCACCCCAACATGAAACTCCATGTCTGTACTCAACCTCTCCAATTCCTCCGCATCCTCATACTCATCCACCATAAGCGTTGCACAATTCTGCTAATACTAGGTTCCCTCCACCCTGATTTCCCCCAACTCTGCTGGTTAGAGGCTCCCTCCACCCTGATTTCCCCCAACTCTGCTGGTTAGAGGCTCCCTCCACCCTGATTTCCACCAACTCTGCTGGTTAGAGGCTCCCTCCACCCTGCTTTCCCACAACTCTGCTGGTTAGAGGCTCCCTCCACCATGAATTTGCCCAAACTGGGCTGGTTAGAGGCTCCCTCCACCATGAATTGGTCCAAACTGGGCTGGTTAGAGGCTCCCTCCACCATGAATTGGTCCAAACTGGGCTGGTTAGAGGCTCCCTCCACCATGAATTGGTCCAAATTGGGGTTTTTAGAGGCTCCCTCCACCATGAATTGGTCCAAACTGGGCTGGTTAGAGGCTCCCTCCACCATTAATTGGTCCAAACTGGGCTGTTTAGAGGCTCCCTCCACCATGAATTGGTCCAAACTGGGCTGTTTAGAGGCTCCCTCCACCATGAATTGGTCCAAACTGGGTTTTTTAGAGGCTCCCTCCACCATGAATTGGTCCAAACTGGGGTTTTTAGAGGCTCCCTCCACCATGAATTGGTCCAAACTGGGGTTTTTAGAGGCTCCCTCCACCATGAATTTGCCCAAACTGGGCTGTTTAGAGGCTCCCTCCACCATGAATTGGTCCAAACTGGGTTTTTTAGAGGCTCCCTCCGCTATGAATTGGTCCAAACTGGGGTTTTTAGAGGCTCCCTCCACCATGAATTGGTCCAAACTGGGGTTTTTAGAGGCTCCCTCCACCATGAATTTGCCCAAACTGGGCTGTTTAGAGGCTCCCTCCACCATGAATTGGTCCAAACTGGGTTTTTTAGAGGCTCCCTCCACCATGAATTGGTCCAAACTGGGGTTTTTAGAGGCTCCCTCCACCATGAATTGGTCCAAATTGGGGTTTTTAGAGGCTCCCTCCACCATGAATTGGTCCAAACTGGGCTGGTTAGAGGCTCCCTCCACCATGAATTGGTCCAAACTGGGGTTTTTAGAGGCTCCCTCCACCATGAATTTGCCCAAACTGGGGTTTTTAGAGGCTCCCTCCACCATGAATTGGTCCAAACTGGGGTTTTTAGAGGCTCCCTCCACCATGAATTGGTCCAAACTGGGGTTTTTAGAGGCTCCCTCCACCATGAATTGGTCCAAACTGGGTTTTTTAGAGGCTCCCTCCACCATGAATTGGTCCAAACTGGGCTGTTTAGAGGCTCCCTCCACCATGAATTGGTCCAAACTGGGGTTTTTAGAGGCTCCCTCCACCATGAATTTGCCCAAACTCTGCTGGTTAGAGGCTCAATCCACCCTGATTTTCAAAACAAATGTTGGTGCCAACCTCAACTTACTACAAGGGCCAAATTCACTGCTGGTGACAAGCTCTCCTCACTGCAAGTGCCAAATACACATGTTTCAAGGTGTTTTCCTACTGTCAGAGAGGTGGTATTGAGTGTGTAAAGTGTGTAGTTGTTAGGCTGTGATGTTGGGGTAATAGAGGGTCTTTGGTGTGTTAGATGCCCCCAGACATGCTTCCCCTGCTGTCCCAGTGTCATTCCAGAGGTGTTGGCATCATTTCCTGGGGTGTCATAGTGGACTTGGTGACCCTCCAGACACGGATTTGGGTTTCCCCCTTAACGAGTATCTGTTCCCCATAGACTATAATGGGGTTCGAAACCCGTTCGAACACACGAACAGTGAGCGGCTGTTCGAATCGAATTTCGAACCTCGAACATTTTAGTGTTCGCTCATCTCTAATAATACAGGATAAGTAATGTAATGTATGTACACAGTGACTGCACCAGCAGAATAGTGAGCGCAGCTCTGGAGTATAATACAGGATAAGTAATGTAATGTATGTACACAGTGACTGTACCAGCAGAATAGTGAGCGCAGCTCTGGAGTATAATACAGGATAAGTAATGTAATGTATGTACACAGTGACTGCACCAGCAGAATAGTGAGCGCAGCTCTGGGGTATAATACAGGATAAGTAATGTAATGTATGTACACAGTGACTGTACCAGCAGAATAGTGAGCGCAGCTCTGGGGTATAATACAGGATAAGTAATGTAATGTATGTACACAGTGACTGCACCAGTAGAATAGCGAGCGCAGCTCTGGAGTATAATACAGGATAAGTAATGTAATGTATGTACACAGTGACTGTACCGGCAGAATAGTGAGTGCAGCTCTGGAGTATAATACAGGATAAGTAATGTAATGTATGTACACAGTGACTGCACCAGCAGAATAGTGAGCGCAGCTCTGGAGTATAATACAGGATAAGTAATGTAATGTATGTACACAGTGACTGCACCAGCAGAATAGTGAGCGCAGCTCTGGAGTATAATACAGGATAAGTAATGTAATGTATGTACACAGTGACTGCACCAACAGAATAGTGAGCGCAGCTCTGGAGTATAACGCAGGATAAGTAATGTAATGTATGTACACAGTGACTGCACCAGCAGAATAGTGAGCGCAGCTCTGGGGTATAACGCAGGATAAGTAATGTAATGTATGTACACAGTGACTGCACCAACAGAATAGTGAGCGCAGCTCTGGAGTATAACGCAGGATAAGTAATGTAATGTATGTACACAGTGTCTGCACCAGCAGAATAGTGAGCGCAGCTCTGGGGTATTATACAGGATAATGTAATGTATGTACACAGTGACTGTACCAGCAGAATAAAGAGCGCAGCTCTGGAGTATAATACAGGATAAGTAATGTAATGTATGTACACAGTGACTGTACCAGCAGAATAGTGAGCGCAGCTCTGGAGTATAATACAGGATAAGTAATGTAATGTATGTACACAGTGACTGCACCAGCAGAATAGTGAGCGCAGCTCTGGAGTATAATACAGGATAAGTAATGTAATGTATGTACACAGTGACTGCACCAGCAGAATAGTGAGCGCCGCTCTGGGGTATAATACAGGATAAGTAATGTAATGTATGTACACAGTGACTGTACCAGCAGAATAGTGAGCGCAGCTCTGGAGTATAATACAGGATAAGTAATGTAATGTATGTACACAGTGACTGCACCAGCAGAATAGTGAGCGCAGCTCTGGAGTATAATACAGGATAAGTAATGTAATGTATGTACACAGTGTCTGCACCAGCAGAATAGTGAGCGCAGCTCTGGAGTATAATACAGGATAAGTAATGTAATGTATGTACACAGTGACTGCACCAGCAGAATAGTGAGCGCAGCTCTGGGGTATAATACAGGATAAGTAATGTAATGTATGTACACAGTGACTGCACCAGCAGAATAGTGAGCGCAGCTCTGGGGTATAATACAGGATAAGTAATGTAATGTATATACACAGTGACTGCACCAGCAGAATAGTGAGCGCAGCTCTGGAGTATAATACAGGATAAGTAATGTAATGTATGTACACAGTGACTGCACCAGCAGAATAGTGAGCGCAGCTCTGGAGTATAATACAGGATAAGTAATGTAATGTATGTACACAGTGACTGCACCAGCAGAATAGTGAGCGCAGCTCTGGAGTATAATACAGGATAAGTAATGTAATGTATGTACACAGTGACTGCACCAGCAGAATAGTGAGCGCAGCTCTGGTGTATAATACAGGATAAGTAATGTAATGTATGTACACAGTGATTGTACCAGCAGAATAGTGAGCATAGCTCTGGGGTATAATACAGGATAAGTAATGTAATGTATGTACACAGTGACTGCACCAGCAGAATAGTGAGCGCAGCTCTGGAGTATAATACCGGATAAGTAATGTAATGTATGTACACAGTGACTGTACCAGCAGAATAGTGAGCGCAGCTCTGGGGTATAATACAGGATAAGTAATGTAATGTATGTACACAGTGACTACACCAGCAGAATAGTGAGCGCAGCTCTGGAGTATAATACAGGATAAGTAATGTAATGTATGTACACAGTGACTGTACCAGCAGAATAGTGATCGCAGCTCTGGAGTATAATACAGGATAAGTAATGTAATGTATGTACACAGTGACTGTACCAGCAGAATAGTGAGCGCAGCTCTGGAGTATAATACAGGATAAGTAATGTAATGTATGTACACAGTGACTGTACCAGCAGAATAGTGAGCGCAGCTCTGGAGTATAATACAGGATAAGTAATGTAATGTATGTACACAGTGACTGTACCAGCAGAATAGTGAGCGCAGCTCTGGAGTATAATACAGGATAAGTAATGTAATGTATGTACACAGTGACTGTACCAGCAGAATAGTGAGCGCAGCTCTGGAGTATAATACAGGATAAGTAATGTAATGATGAGTGCACTTTCATACCTTTTGGATTTCCTCCTGTGTTTTGTCTCCATTACAGTCGGAGCCCCTGACAGTGACAGGATCGGCTGCTGGGACTTGTGGTACATCCCGGGTAGGATGGTAAATGAATAGTTTGTCTGCAATGAACAAATTTTATTCCAAATATAGAAAACAAACAAAATAAAATTATGTAAAAACACAGAAACACAAAACCTTCTTGGACTGAGCAGCTGCAGCCCCTCCTATACAGTGACCTGGGCCCCTATAGATCTCTCCTCCACCAGGACCCCACATAGTCACTGACCAAACATCAACCTGGGGTAAAAGCGCGGGATGTATAGAGGTCAGACGTGACATGTGCGGGATGTATAGAGGTCAGACGTGACAGCGCGGGATGTATAGAGGTCAGACGTGACAGCGCGGGATGTATAGAGGTCAGACGTGACAGCGCGGGATGTATAGAGGTCAGATGTGACAGGGCGGGATGTATAGAGGTCAGACGTGACAGCGCGGGATGTATAGAGGTCAGACGTGACATGTGCGGGATGTATAGAGGTCAGACGTGACAGCGCGGGATGTATAGAGGTCAGACGTGACAGCGCGGGATGTATAGAGGTCAGACGTGACAGCGCGGGATGTATAGAGGTCAGACGTGACAGGGCGGGATGTATAGAGGTCAGACGTGACAGCGCGGGATGTATAGAGGTCAGACGTGACAGGGCGGGATGTATAGAGGTCAGACGTGACAGCGCGGGATGTATAGAGGTCAGACGTGACAGCGCGGGATGTATAGAGGTCAGACGTGACAGCGCGGGATGTATAGAGGTCAGACGTGACAGCGCGGGATGTATAGAGGTCAGACGTGACAGCGCGGGATGTATAGAGGTCAGACGTGACAGCGCGGGATGTATAGAGGTCAGACGTGACAGCGCGGGATGTATAGAGGTCAGACGTGACAGCGCGGGATGTATAGAGGTCAGACGTGACAGCGCGGGATGTATAGAGGTCAGACGTGACAGCGCGGGATGTATAGAGGTCAGACATGACAGCGCGGGATGTATAGAGGTCAGACATGACAGCGCGGGATGTATAGAGGTCAGACATGACAGCGCGGGATGTATAGAGGTCAGACATGTGCGGGATGTATAGAGGTCAGACATGACAGCGCGGGATGTATAGAGGTCAGACATGTGCGGGATGTATAGAGGTCAGACATGACAGCGCGGGGTGTATAGAGGTCAGACATGACAGCGCGGGATGTATAGAGGTCAGACATGACAGCGCGGGATGTATAGAGGTCAGACATGACAGCGCGGGATGTATAGAGGTCAGACATGTGCGGGATGTATAGAGGTCAGACATGTGCGGGATGTATAGAGGTCAGACATGTGCGGGATGTATAGAGGTCAGACATGTGCGGGATGTATAGAGGTCAGACATGACAGCGCGGGGTGTATAGAGGTCAGACATGACAGCGCGGGATGTATAGAGGTCAGACATGACAGCGCGGGATGTATAGAGGTCAGACATGACAGCGCGGGATGTACAGAGGTCAGACATGTGCGGGATGTATAGAGGTCAGACATGACAGCGCGGGGTGTATAGAGGTCAGACATGACAGCGCGGGATGTATAGAGGTCAGACATGACAGTGCGGGATGTATAGAGGTCAGACATGTGCGGGATGTATAGAGGTCAGACATGTGCGGGATGTATAGAGGTCAGACATGTGCGGGATGTATAGAGGTCAGACATGACAGCGCGGGATGTATAGAGGTCAGACATGACAGCGCGGGATGTATAGAGGTCAGACATGTGCGGGATGTATAGAGGTCAGACATGTGCGGGATGTATAGAGGTCAGACATGACAGCGCGGGGTGTATAGAGGTCAGACATGACAGCGCGGGGTGTATAGAGGTCAGACATGACAGCGCGGGGTGTATAGAGGTCAGACATGACAGCGCGGGGTGTATAGAGGTCAGACATGACAGCGCGGGATGTACAGAGGTCAGACATGACAGCGCGGGATGTACAGAGGTCAGACATGTGCGGGATGTATAGAGGTCAGACATGTGCGGGATGTATAGAGGTCAGACATGACAGCGCGGGATGTATAGAGGTCAGACATGACAGCGCGGGGTGTATAGAGGTCAGACATGACAGCGCGGGGTGTATAGAGGTCAGACATGACAGCGCGGGGTGTATAGAGGTCAGACATGACAGCGCGGGGTGTATAGAGGTCAGACATGACAGCGCGGGATGTATAGAGGTCAGACATGACAGCGCGGGGTGTATAGAGGTCAGACATGACAGCGCGGGGTGTATAGAGGTCAGACATGACAGCGCGGGATGTATAGAGGTCAGACATGACAGCGCGGGATGTATAGAGGTTAGACATGACAGTGCGGGATGTACAGAGGTCAGACATGTGCGGGATGTATAGAGGTCAGACATGACAGCGCGGGATGTATAGAGGTCAGACATGACAGCGCGGGATGTACAGAGGTCAGACATGTGCGGGATGTATAGAGGTCAGACATGACAGCGCGGGGTGTATAGAGGTCAGACATGACAGCGCGGGATGTATAGAGGTCAGACATGACAGTGCGGGATGTATAGAGGTCAGACATGTGCGGGATGTATAGAGGTCAGACATGTGCGGGATGTATAGAGGTCAGACATGTGCGGGATGTATAGAGGTCAGACATGACAGCGCGGGATGTATAGAGGTCAGACATGACAGCGCGGGATGTATAGAGGTCAGACATGTGCGGGATGTATAGAGGTCAGACATGTGCGGGATGTATAGAGGTCAGACATGTGCGGGATGTATAGAGGTCAGACATGACAGCGCGGGGTGTATAGAGGTCAGACATGACAGCGCGGGGTGTATAGAGGTCAGACATGACAGCGCGGGGTGTATAGAGGTCAGACATGACAGCGCGGGGTGTATAGAGGTCAGACATGACAGCGCGGGATGTATAGAGGTCAGACATGACAGTGCGGGATGTACAGAGGTCAGACATGTGCGGGATGTATAGAGGTCAGACATGTGCGGGATGTATAGAGGTCAGACATGACAGCGCGGGATGTATAGAGGTCAGACATGACAGCGCGGGGTGTATAGAGGTCAGACATGACAGCGCGGGGTGTATAGAGGTCAGACATGACAGCGCGGGGTGTATAGAGGTCAGACATGACAGCGCGGGGTGTATAGAGGTCAGACATGACAGCGCGGGATGTATAGAGGTCAGACATGACAGCGCGGGGTGTATAGAGGTCAGACATGACAGCGCGGGGTGTATAGAGGTCAGACATGACAGCGCGGGATGTATAGAGGTCAGACATGACAGCGCGGGATGTATAGAGGTTAGACATGACAGTGCGGGATGTACAGAGGTCAGACATGTGCGGGATGTATAGAGGTCAGACATGACAGTGCGGGATGTACAGAGGTCAGACATGTGCGGGATGTATAGAGGTCAGACATGACAGCGCGGGATGTATAGAGGTCAGACATGACAGCGCGGGGTGTATAGAGGTCAGACATGACAGCGCGGGGTGTATAGAGGTCAGACATGACAGCGCGGGGTGTATAGAGGTCAGACATGACAGCGCGGGGTGTATAGAGGTCAGACATGACAGCGCGGGGTGTATAGAGGTCAGACATGACAGTGCGGGATGTATAGAGGTCAGACATGACAGTGCGGGATGTACAGAGGTCAGACATGTGCGGGATGTATAGAGGTCAGACATGACAGCGCGGGATGTATAGAGGTCAGACATGACAGTGCAGGATGTATAGAGGTCAGACATGACAGTGCGGGATGTACAGAGGTCAGACATGACAGCGCGGGGTGTATAGAGGTCAGACATGACAGCGCGGGATGTATAGAGGTCAGACATGACAGCGCGGGGTGTATAGAGGTCAGACATGACAGCGCGGGATGTATAGAGGTCAGACATGACAGTGCGGGATGTACAGAGGTCAGACATGTGCGGGATGTATAGAGGTCAGACATGACAGCGCGGGATGTATAGAGGTCAGACATGACAGCGCAGGATGTATAGAGGTCAGACATGACAGCGCGGGATGTATAGAGGTCAGACATGACAGCGCGGGATGTATAGAGGTCAGACATGACAGCGCGGGATGTATAGAGGTCAGACATGACAGTGCGGGATGTATAGAGGTCAGACATGACAGCGCGGGATGTATAGAGGTCAGACGTGTGCGGGGCTCCTCCTCCTCCTGGGGGCGCTAATACTTTCTTTATTGTGTAACAGACTCCAGGAACCTCCCGACGACTTCCGGGAAAGAAAACAAAACTTCAAGTCTACAAAAAAACCAAGTGCAAAAAACAGCAGCAAGTGAGGGCGGCGGCGGTGAGAGGCCAGCGCCCGGACATGTCATGTGACCCTGTAGGACCTGACTGCACATGCTCAGTAGATCCCGGACGGGTACATTGGGGGCCGCTGGTAGGGGTGCATCCAGCCCCCTCTCTCCTTCCTCCTCATCATCATCTTCATATTCCAGTCTTCATGTGAGTAGGGGACGTGATGGGAGAACGAGGTGAAGGTTATTTGTGGCGGTAAGCTGGGGAGGACGAAACTCCTCCCAGAGAAGGCGGGACCTGGAGAGAAGGAGGAGGAGTTAGATCAATAAGCTCCCCCCATCATCACAAATCTGCAGCCAATTCCTCTGGGTGAACTGACCCTAAGGGATGACTAGGCTGTAGCCATACAGAATGATGAAACCCCCCACTCTGTGTATACCGCCCCCCTCTGGTCACCGACGGCTGGGTATTACCTGGAGGAGGATTATGGTATCCGGGGGGGATGTTGGTGTTCAGGAACGGATTATCAGTCACAAAGGGAGAAGACGCTGAAACAGAAACCTTCAGATCAGCCGAGTATACGGGATATATACAGGTCATATGTACACAGTGACGGTACTATTTATATATGTGTATACCCTCACAGGAGCATATAACATACAGGGTATATACAGGTCATATGTACACAGTGACGGTACTATTTATATATGTGTATACCCTCACAGAAGCATATAACATACAGGGTATATACAGGTCATATGTACACAGTGACGGTACTATTTATATATATATATGTATACCCTCACAGGAGCATATAACATACAGGGTATATACAGGTCATATGTACACAGTGACAGTACTATTTATATATATCTGTATACCCTCACAGGAGCATATAACATACAGGGTATATACACTCACCGGCCACTTTATTAGGTACACCTGTCCAACTGCTCATTAACACTTAATTTCTAATCAGCCAATCACATGGTGGCAACTCAGTGCATTTCGGCATGTAGACATGGTCAAGACAATCTCCTGCAGTTCAAACCGAGCATCAGTATGGGGGGGAAGAAAGGTGATTTGAGTGCCTTTGAACGTGGCATGGTTGTTGGTGCCAGAAGGGCTGGTCTGAGTATTTCAGAAACTGCTGATCTACTGGGATTTTCACGCACAACCATCTCTAGGGTTTACAGAGAATGGTCCGAAAAAGAAAAAAAACATCCAGTGAGCGGCAGTTCTGTGGGGGGCGGAAATGCGTTGTTGATGCCAGAGGTCAGAGGAGAATGGCCAGACTGATTCCAGCTGATAGAAAGGCAACAGTGACTCAAATAGCCACCCGTTACAACCAAGGTAGCCAGAAGAGCATCTCTGAACGCCGCACAGTACGTCCAACTTTGAGGCTACAGATGGGCTACAGCAGCAGAAGACCACACCGGGTGCCACTCCTTTCAGCTAAGAACAGGAAACTGAGGCTACAATTTGCACAAGCTCATCGAAATTGGACAATTGAAGATTGGAAAAACGTTGCCTGGTCTGATGAGTCTCGATTTCTGCTGCGACATTCGGATGGTAGGGTCAGAATTTGGCGTCAACAACATGAAAGCATGGATCCATCCTGCCTTGTATCGGTAACGGTTCAGGCTGGTGGTGGTGGTGTCATGGTGTGGGGAATATTTTCTTGGCACTCTTTGGGCCCCTTGGTACCAATTGAGCATCGTTGCAACGCCAAAGCCTACCTGAGTATTGTTGCTGACCATGTCCATCCCTTTATGACCACAATGTACCCAACATCTGATGGCTACTTTCAGCAGGATAATGCAATGCCATGTCATAAAGCTGGAATCATCTCAGACTGGTTTCTTGAACATGACAATGAGTTCACTGTACTCCAATGGCCTCCACAGTCACCAGATCTCAATCCAATAGAGGAGCATCTTTGGGATGTGGTGGAACGGGAGATTCGCATCATGGATGTGCAGCCGACAAATCTGCGACTGCAACTGTGTGATGCCATCATGTCAATATGGACCAAAATCTCTGAGGAATGCTTCCAGCACCTTGTTGTATCTATGCCACGAAGAATTGAGGCAGTTCTGAAGGCAAAAGGGGGTCCAACCCGTTACTAGCATGGTGTACCTAATAAAGTGGGCGGTGAGTGTACAGGTCATATGTACACAGTGAAGGTACTATTTATATATGTATACCCTCACAGGAGCATATAGCATACAGGGTATATACAGGTCATATGTACACAGTGATGGTACTATTTATATATATGTGTATACCCTCACAGGAGCATATAACATACAGGGTATATACAGGTCATATGCACACAGTGACGGTACTATTTATATAGAAGTATACCCTCACAGGAGCATATAACATACAGGGTATATACAGTGCTCTACATAGACCATGTGTGCACACAGTGACGGTACCATTTATAGATTTTCGGGATGTAACCTACGAGTGTACGAGATCCGCAGGCCCGGCGGGGGCAGTGATACTTACCAGCCATGGTGCTAATGCTGCTCCCATCGAAGGGTGTGTACCCCGACATGTACCTCCATCCTACAGACACAGATGAGGGGACCATAAGCCGCTGCAGCCATACTGTACCCCCAGTACACGGGGAGCCCATAACAACCCCAGTGGGGGGAGGAGCGCAGTCTTACCCAGACCACAGCGACGCGGCTCTTTGATTGGTAGGCGCAGCTTGGGGTAGGGATCAGTTTTGGTAGACACGGTGTGCCTTGGGGTGCGTCCAGTCGTAGGGCCTAAAATATGGGGAAGAAGGAAGGTTACAAGAAGTCTGGCAGATGTAGCAGAGCCCAGAATGTCTGACCCGAGCCCTGGACCGGTCACATCTCATGTACAAGGGGCTCCCTGATATATGGAATGGAGGATCGGGCACACTGTGTCTCAGTAGCTAAGTCACCAGAGACGTCTGACAGCCCACGTGGGCGTATTAGATTGTCAGCTCCTCAGACCACAGGACGCAGTGTGGGAGTGGCTACAGGTCACATGAGGTAGGACGCACCTTCCGGCATCTTGCCCTTTGGCGGTTCCACCCCCCAGGCCTGGGCGATGTGGCTCAGCAGGATCTGGGTGTACTTCCGATGTGCAAACTGGTTCCAGTGGACGGCGTCGCGGCATCGGAGGCGCAGGTTACAGCGGAAGTGATGGTGCATGTCCAGGACGTCCAGCTTGTGGAAACGCGCCAGACTGGCGCTGAAGAAGTTCCCCTCAATAACGTTCATCCGCAAGTTGTGTACCGTATTCTGAAGAGAGGAACCCAGAGAAGTGACGATGTAGATGGAGGGAGCCCCCGCATAACATGGCGGACATTGGCACACTTACCTCTGGCACTTCGTTTCCTTTGTACCCGACCGGCATGGCCATGCTCCATATGATGAGGCACTCGGGGCTCAGGACCTCCTTGAGGCGCAGGAACAGAGAGTCCAGGTTGTTCTTGTACGCCTCCAGATGGTGGTCGCTGTACCTGCAGGAGAGGAGGACAATGCGCATCTGCTGTACCAATATGGCGGCGGGGCTGGAGCCGCACAACATGGAGTCACCTCATCAGATCCCAGACGCAGGAGTTGACTATCAGCACGTCGGGTTGGGGTCCGCTCTGGAAGTCTGACAGTATGCTCTCCATGTAAGTAGAGTAGACGCGGGTCAGGAAGTAGAAGCGGACAAGATGGTGGCTGCTCCGGTACTGACGCACTTCTGTGAACGTGGTCCTGTTGTGCATTTCATTCAGGACGCCGCCCTCCACCAGCGTGTCATTCTCAAACGTCAGCTCCCCCTGCGGAGACGAAACACAAGGGCTGAACCATGTCCTGGAGGAGAAGCGGAAAAGACAGCAGCACAGAGGATATCAGGACAGCAGAGCATTGATCTGGCGGTATTATGGAGGAGCGCACCTTACGTTTCAGCTGGCCCTCAGACAGGTATCTGTCGTCCTGCAGCAGCTTCACCAGGTCTTTGTAGATCGATCTCTGAACTGAAAGACAAGGCCGGAGGGATCAGCTCTGACTACTGGGGGGAGGAGGCACATGTGGGGTATACGGCTGCATACACATCGTATATACAGTCATGGCCAAAAGTTCTGAGAATGCCACAAATCTCCTCTTGTCACATGATCTGCTCCCTCTGGTTTCTGGGTGTTTGTCAGATGTTTTTATCACATACAGAAATAGAATTGCAATCATATTCTGAGTAATAAAAGCTTATAGTGACAGAAGGAGTTACTGCAGCGGTGTAATATTTGCAGTGTTGCCCCTTCTTCTTCTTCAGGACCTCTGCAATTCTCCCTGGCAGCTCTCAATCACCTTCTGGACCAAATCCTGACTGATAGCCGTCCATTCTTGCACAATCAATGCTTGCATTTTGTCAGAATTTGTAGGTTTTTGTTTGTCCACCCGTCTCTTGATGATTGACCACAAGTTCTCAATGGGATTAAGATCTGGGGAGTTTCCAGGCCATGGACCCAAAATCTCTGTGTTTTGTTCCCTGAGCCATTTAGTTCTCACCTTTGCTTTATGGCAAGGTGCTCCATCATGCTGGAGAAGGCATTGCTGATGGCCAAACTGCTCTTGGACGGTTGGGAGAAGTTGCTCTTGGAGGACATTCTGGTCCCATTCTTTATTCATGGCTGTGTTTTTAGGCAAGACTGTGAGAGAGCCGATTCCCTTGGCTGAGAAGCCACCCCACACATGAATGGTTTCAGGATGCGTTACAGTTGGCATGAGACAAGACTGGTGGTAGCGCTCACCTCCTCTTCTCCCAATAAGCTGTTTTCCAGATGTCCCAAACAATCGAAAAGGGGATTCATCAGAGAAAATGACTTTCCCCCAGTCCTCAGCAGTCACTCCCTGGACCTTCTGCAGAATATCAGTCTGTCCCTGATGGTTTTTCTGGAGAGAAGTGGCTTCTTTGCTGCCCTCCTTGAGACCAGGCCTTGCTCCAAGAGTCTCCGCCTCACAGTGTGTGCAGATGCACTCACACCTGCCTGCTGCCATTCCTGAGCAAGCTCTGCACTGCTGGTAGCCCGATCCCGCAGCTGAAACACTTTTAAGAGACGGTCCTGGCGCTTGCTGGTCTTTCTTGGGCGCCCTGGAGCCTTTTTGCCAACAATGGAACCTCTCTCCTTGAAGTTCTTGATGATGCGATAGATTGTTGACGGAGGTGCAATCTTTCTAGCTGCAATATTCTTCCCTGTTAGGCCATTTTTGTGCAGTGCAATGATGACTGCACGTGTTTCTTTAGAGATAACCATGGTTAACAGAAGAGAAACAATGATGCCAAGCACCAGCCTCCTTTTACAGTGTCCAGTGGTGTCATTCTTACTTAATCATGACAGATTGATCTCCAGCCCTGTCCTCATCAACACCCACACCTGTGTTACTGGAGCAATCACTGAAACGATGTTAGCTGGTCCTTTTAAGGCAGGGCTGCAATGATGTTGAAATGTGTTTTGGGGGATAAAGTTCATTTTCTAGGCAAATATTGACTGTGCAAGTAATTGCTGTTAAGCTGATCCCTCTTTATAACATTCTGGAGTATATGCAAATTGCCATTAGGAAAACTGAAGCCGTAGACTTTGTAACAATCACTATTGGTAGCATTCTCAGAACTTTTGGCCATGACTGCACGGGATGGGGGGGGGGGGGGTACTTACTGGAGTCTCCAAGGACAACAACAAACTTGTTGTGCAGTAACTGCCGCACATCTGCCGAGCGGAACAAGCCCATGGCTGCAACACGAAACCCAGGCCCTGCAAGAGACAGAGACGGCTGTGACTAATAGTGCACCTATACAGCATCGAACAGTACAACTTCCTGCAGGACCCCTACTATACTAAGTGCACCTATTCTGGTGTTTGCCATGTCAGTCTGATCTATCTAATAACTGATGGACACAGTAATATCTCAGGACTGGAATGAGGTTTATTGTACTAACAGAGAATGTGCAATATGCATTACACCAAAATGTGACCGGTGCAGAAATGTTGGTCCCCTTATCCTGTTATTGATGTGAATCCTCCGCACTACTTGTCACTGACTTACTGAAGCACAACATTGGTCCTGTAACCTCAGTGAGCTTTGCACTTCATAGCCGGGTGTATCCAATCATGAGAAAAGGGATTTAAGGTGGCCAATGGCAAGTTGTTCTCCTATTTGATCTCCTCTGAAGAGCGGCATCATGGGCTACTCAAAGCAACTCTCAAATGATCTGAAAACAAAGATTGTTCCACATAGTTGTTCAGGGGAAGGAGACAAAAAGTTGTCTCAGATGTAACCTGTCAGTTTCCACTGTGAGGAACATAGTAAGGAAATGGAAGACCACAGGGACAGTTCTTGTTAAGCCCAGAAGTGGCAGGCCAAGAAAAATATCAGAAAGGCAGAGAAGAAGAATGGTGAGAACAGTCAAGGACAATCCACAGACCACCTCCAAAGAGCTGCAGCATCATCTTGCTGCAGATGGTGTCACTGTGCATCAGTCAGCAATACAGCGCACTTTGCACAAATAGAAGCTGTATGGGAGAGTGATGAGAAAGAAGCCGTTTCTGCACGTACGCCACAAATAGAGTTGCCTGAGGTATGAAAAAGCACATTTGGACAAGGCAGCTTCATTCTGGAAGAAGGTCCTGTGGACTGATGAAACAAAGATTGAGTTGTTTGGTCATACAAAAAGGCGTTATGCATGGCGTCCAAAAAAAACAGCATTCCAAGAAAACCACTTGCTACCCACTGTAAGATTTGGTGGAGGTTCCATCATGCTTTGGGGCTGTGTGGCCAATGCCAGCACCGGGAATCTTGGTAAAGTTGAGAGTCGCATGTGTCACGGAGCAAAGGTATACGTCTTCCTCCGGATGGTCTTTTGAATCAACACGGACGCAAGAGGTCGGGAGACAACAGCAATTTATTGTAATCCACAAAGTTAGTAGCCGGCGGCGGTCACATCAACCGTAATAACAATAAGTCCACAGAAGTCACAATCCAATGATAACTTTGGTTCCTTGGTCCTGTAACTAAGTCCTGGCTCTCTGCAGAGCTGTGCACAGGCCGGCTAACACATACTAACTGCTAGCTATATACTATATACTAAGACTGTTACACCTATATCTGTGGGTGGGAAGGGCTGAGTCACAGATCCTTCCCCCCTCACCTATACCAAGGAGAGCAGACTCCCTGTCTACTATGGACAATGCACAGTCCAACATCTTCTTGGAGACACTGATCAGATTATCTCCACCCATTGTCCTCACTAGTTAGAGGTATTTGCATACAATGTGCTAACACACTAGACCCTAATCAGCCAAATACACACTGATGTTTACAACAGGTTAGAGAATACATTCCACATGAAATATATATTACACATGGCCTATAGTATAGACTCTAACCATCCCGTGACAGCATGGATTCCACTCAGTATCAGCAGATTCTTGAGAATAATGTTCAGGAATCAGTGACGAAGTTGAAGTTACACCGGGGATGGATATTTCAGCAAGACAATGATCCAAAACACCAAAGCTCCAAATCGACTCAGGCATTCATGCAGAGTGTGAAGAGTGAAAATATCTTTTGGAGAATACATGGCTTGCAGTTCAAAATCACAAGGGTGAAAGAACTGAAACTGATCATCAGCACAAATCTTTAGCTTCTTATAGCTTAAAATTGTCTGTTAAGCAGCAAGATCAAAACTTTAAGACAAAGGCTTTTTAGCCTCAGCCTTCCTTGTGACATGACGTAATAAGATCATATGTCTCGCTGCTTGTCTGTGATTATATACTTGAGATATTGTACAATAAAGTGTGGCACTTGAATAACTGACAGTTGTGTCTGTTGTGTGTGTCACCCGAGCGCTCGTAACTTCCTTCTTTTTCAATTTGGCCTACGACAACATACCTCAGGGGGTCTTGACCCCCCAACAGAACTTGGCAGCTCACTGTGGGGCGTCGATAATCGTTTGATGTGCAGCTAATAGTGTACTGATCCACTCACCAACCGATTATGGAGGCGGACCCGGAGGACCTCAGATGAATAAAATAGCGCTGGAAAGGTAAGCCCTTGCATTACTGAATAATTAATCCGAGTTCCTACGTGTCCCGGATCCTGTGTATTGATAAGTGAGGTGAGTGCTGCATGTTTCATAAATCGATGCCATTTATATAGTGCGGAAGAACCTAAAGGGTATGTTATCTGTAGTTGAATGAGAGACCTTGTAAATTTTCTTCGGGTGGGGGAATAAAATAGTAAAAAAAAAAAAAAAGCTTTAAAAATATGATAAAAAAAATGAAATAAAAGTTCTAAATCACCTCCTTTCCGTAGAATATATATATATAACAGTAGAAAATCGCATGTCAAACACATACACATTAGGTATCCCTGTGTCCGAAAATGCCTGGTCTACTAATAGTTTTCCTGTACGGTGAACGTCAATATCACAAGTGCTAGACCGCCGTTTTTTTTTTTTTTTTTTTAATACAAGGTGATCTAAGCAATAGTTGCAAAACTACAACTCCCATATATTAAATATTTTACAATTTTTTGCTTCAGAATTTTTTTTCCTTATTTTCCTCCTCTAAAACCTAGGTGCGTCTTATAGTCTGAAAAATACGGTATATGTTTTGTTTTCTCCTCAATATTTAGCTGTGCGGGGATTATAACTAACTCTGATTATTTGTAGGAAAAGAAGAATAAGATTTGGCCATCCTGGGATGATAAGTGATATCACTGTACAAAATATATAAGAAATTTTGATTTTAGTGCAGACAAGTTCTTTATGATTTAATGGACTTTTGTTTTGTCTGGAGCTCCAGTGTGACGTTGTATGTTTGTATGGAAGGTTCAGAGAAGTCAATGGGCCCATAGGTGTCAGTTATATGTACATGATCTGTTTGTTCATGTCTGTATTGTTACATTTTCAGTCTCCACAGCAGATGAAGATATTGATAACCCCACAGAGGGTGGTGACAAGTAGATATGAAAGGGAGGCATAAGTTCTTTCCAATGTTGAATACATATATGTGTGTTCTGGTGAATATGAGATGTACTTGATATAACATGTACATGTACTATGTACTCAGTGTTTATTGGTGCTTGTATGTATCAATTATATCACATGGGCTTTATACTTGTAATATAAATATTGGTTATGGGTTTATACTATAAATCCATGAATGTTAAGAATCAGGATTTATTGTGTGAAAAAGTTTCATCTTGTACATGTACATTGTTATTCAGATGATCCTTCTGATATGGGATTAGGCACCATAGGGGTAGGCAATACATGTGAACTATCTTACCACAAGGGGCACAGAACTCCCCTAATATGTACACGCAGGTAAAGATAAATTGCTGTTCTGCAAAACTAAAGTGGTGTTTCTGAGACATTGTTTGTTACAAGGTGCTAGACATCTGACTAAGTAAATCAGAAGTCACTCACATATCTGCTCTGTTTTTTTTTTCTTTTTTGTGTACTTATTTAAGACCTCTGCCTTCTCTGCTGATATATTTTGAGCATTTACTTACCTCAATGAATTGTTTGTAATTCTGGAGTGTTTAGAAGTTGTAGAGAACTGACTTTACTTGGGATTATATAAATAAGTCTGCTGGGATATGTAGTACTATAGTTATGAGAAGTGTGGGGAGAGCCAGCACAGCAATGTGTGGGATGAGCAGCTGCTTCCACGATAAGACACTGTTTGCAAGGGGTAATAAATCTTGCATTGGAAACAAAGATAACAATGGCTGGACAATTCAGACTGTGGTGTGTCTTATTTATGTCTTCTAATGTAAGCTTTGCATTCTGCGCTGCACTACAAGTCCCATCTAACCTGTTAACAATAGTTTCAGGGGAGCAGGATTTTAACTAGACTCCTTGTTTCCGAAACCTCAGACAATATTAAGATGTTATAGTCATAACTATTGTGGAATTGTTAAAAGCTAAGGCTTTAAAAGAATGTACGGCAGTGGACAACACACCAGTGTTCAAAAAGGGTGAACCAGACACTTCATGAATACCTGGGACCCTCCCTCTGATGACTGTTACGATATGTTGATAATGCTTCTTCATCTTCTTTGTGCCACAGATAAACATACACGTGAAGCCGCTACCATAAACCTGCTGTGTTTCCTCTACCAGAACGGTTGTAAGGCCAGTAAAGACAAGCTGCAATTTTGTAAGCAAAGGTGGTGTTCTTATGTCATTGTCTGAGCCAAGGTACCAAACATGTTTCAGATGAACGGACCAAAGTGGTAAGAGACATGCAGGTGCCAATCTCCCATGCTCAGTTACATACCTTTTTGGGTCTGGTGGCATACTATAGTGCATGTTTGGATGCTGTCGCATGGGGAACGCCCTCTTGTGTAAGGGTTGTACTCTCCGTACAGGCCCTGCTTGAGAGAAGCTCAGACATTGTCCTAGATCACCCCCTGGTAGTATACACACCACATGACGTCCATACAATCCTCACACAGGTAGACAAACGTCATTTGTCTTTGGCAAGTCAGAGCAAAATGGAATTTGCTGTACAATCCTCCTCCAACATCTCACTTCAGCGTTGTTTGACTTTGAATCCTGCAACTTTTTTACCAATAGGAGTTGATGATTCAAAGGGGGGAATAGATGACGAGATATTTTTGAACTCCCTTTCAGAAGTTGACTTATTTGACAGTCAACATGAACATGACTGTGTTGACCTGATGTCTCAGGAGCCAGTCGGCTTCAGTCATGTTACTGAGACCTCATTGGAGAATCCTGACTATGAGATGTTTGTGGACAGTTCCAGGTACCTAACAGAAAAAGGCAATTTTGTTACAGGGTATGCTGTAGTCACTATACATGACACCATAATACAAGAAGCCCTTCTACCACACATGTCAGCACAAGAGGCTGAATTATAGAAGCCTGCAAAGTAGCTAAGGATAGCACAGCAAACATTCACACTGACTCTGGGTATGCGTATGGCATTGAAGATGATTATGGCCCAATATAGAGGTCCAGGAACTTCCTGACGGCACAGGGCAAGCCAATTAAGAATGGAAACTTAGTAAGTCGGTTGATGGAGACCATATTGCTCCCTAAGCAGTTGGCAATTGTGAAAATCAGAGCTCACACAAAGGGAATAGACCTTGAGAGGATTAGAAATGAGAAGGCTGATCGAGCAGCCAAAGCAGCGGCACTGCTGCCATGGAAGGGTCTCAACCAGGTGAGCAAAATAGACATTGACCTAGCAGACCCCAAGGGGCTGTACTCTAAGGTGACTGGTGCCAGAGAATGTGAAGGAATGTGGAAAATGGGGGATAGACTGTCTGCCCGCAGCAGTATACCCCCAAATGGCTGGTTTGGCCCACGGTAAGGTGCACGCCTCTCAAAATGCCATGGAGTCACTAGTAGGTAAATTATGGTTTGCCCCAGGGTTTGGAAGGGCTGCAGGAAATCACATAAAAGCATGTCACATATGTGCGCTAGACAATCCAGGACAGGTAGTTAAAACACCTACCACATGCACACCAAAACCCCTGTATCCATTTCAGAGAATACAAGTAGATTACATACAGGAAGGCCCTGGCCAGAGTGCCTGTCTCTAGCATTATACTCAGTGAGGACCACTCCTAATACTAAGACAGGTCTGCTAATATTCGAGGTGCTTTTTGGAAGTGTGCCTAGACTAGGGTTGTATTTTCCCCAGACTTTACAACTCAATTATGATAAGTACTGCCAGCTGTGTCCAGAACTTGTGTCAAAGACTGAAAGTAACACATGAACAGGTGTTCTCTTCTATTCCAGACCCTTCTTATTTTTCAGGAGCACATAGCTTGCAGCCTGGTGATTGGGTGGTCGTGAAAAGACATATCAGGAAGCCTCTTGAACTCAGATATGATGGTCCCTTCCAAGTGCTGCTGACAACTGCCACTTAAGTCAAGTTGGAGGGGAAATCTACCTGGATACATGATTCCCATTGTAAAAAGGTTCCTAAACCACGGCAGGAATGAAGAGATGGACATTACTTGTTTTATGCTTTCTTAAAGGACTCAAAATCAGTGTGGAAATTGTGGGCAAATATTACTGTAGGGATACCAATAGTGGGGCGGACAGATTACCCATGGTGGCAAGGTAACCTTACTGGGGATATTACAAACCATTGAACAAACTGCTGTCAAGTTAATTTTGATGTGTTTTAAATCGATGTCTTGATAGAGATAAACATAAATTGTAGGTGAACCGTACTCATCTGATATTAAGGAATGTCTAAAATGGGGGATATGTGAAAGGTGAAAATATCTTTTGGAAAATACATGGCTTGCAGATCAAAATCACAAAGGGTGAAAGAGAACTGAAACTGATCATCAGCACAAATCTTTGGCTTCTTATAGCTTAAAATTGTCTGTTAAGCAGCAAAGATGGAAACTTTCAGCCTCAGCCTTCCTTGTGCCATGACGTAATAAGATCATATGTCTTGCTGCTTGTCTGTGATTATATATATACTTGAGATATTGTACAATAAAGTGTGGCACTTGAATAACTGACAGCTGTGTCTGTTCTGTGTGTCACCCGAGCGCTCGTAACTTCCTCTTTTTGCAATGAGAACTACAACAAACATAACCCAAGGGGGTCTTGAGCCCCCAACAAGAGGAACAATGAGAATGTTCTGGAATGGCCATCCCAGTCCCCAGACCTGAATATCATTGAACATCTGTGGGATGATTGGAAGTGGCTGTCCATGCTCGGCCACCATCAGACTGAACTGAACGCGAATTGTAAAGAGGAACGGTCCAAAATCCCTTCATCCAGGAACTGATTAACAGCAACAGGAAGCGACTAGAGGCAAAAGGAGGAGGAGCTACTAAATATTACTGGCACTGTTCTGTTGGGGTGCCCAGACTTTTGCACCGGTCACATTTTGGTGTAATGCATATTGCACATTCTCTGTTAGTACAATAAACCTCATTCCAATCCTGAGATATTACTGTGTCCATCAGTTATTAGATAGATCAGACTGACATGGCAAACACCAGAATATTTACAGCGATTAATAGGGGGGAACTAACTTATACACAGAACTGTATACAGGAGCGCACAGTACAACCCCCCGCCCGGGCACTAGCCCTGCTGCCACCAAACACTATAGGGTTAAGACTCCACAACTCCGCCAAAGACTCGCCCAAAAATATTCAACACTGAAGTCCAGGGAAACCCCAAAGTAGTTTGAGAAATTCTCCAGTAAGTCGTGCGGGGCCTGTGCTGGGGGAGGAGCCCAGATGTTATGGGGGGGGGGGGGTGTCATCTCCTGGTAATAGCCGATCCTCAAGCTGCTCTGACACACAGGAACCTCCACAGATCAGCTAGGCCGCACACACTGCAACACCCAGCAGACGGCAATATAATGCGGATGTCACGGAGCAAAGGTATACGTCTTCCTCCGGATGGTCTTTTGAATCAACACGGACGCAAGAGGTCAGGAGACAACAGCAATTTATTGTAATCCACAAAGTTAGTAGCCGGTGGCGGTCACATCAACCGTAATAACAATAAGTCCACAGAAGTCACAATCCAATGATAGCTTTGGTTCCTTGGTCCTGTAACTAAATCCTGGCTCTCTGCAGAGCTGTGCACAGGCCGGCTAACACATACTAACTGCTAGCTATATACTATATACTAAGACTGTTACACCTATATCTGTGGGTGGGAAGGGCTGAGTCACAGATCCTTCCCCCCCTCACCTATACCAAGGAGAGCAGACTCCCTGTCTACTATGGACAATGCACCGTCCAACATCTTCTTGGAGACACTGATCAGATTATCTCCACCCATTGTCCTCACTGGTCCTCACTAGTTAGAGGTATTTGCATACAATGTGCTAACACACTAGACCCTAATCAGCCAACTACACATTGATGTATACAACAGGTTAGAGAATACATTCCACATGAAATATATATTACACATTGCCTATAGTATAGACTCTAACCATCCCGTGACAACCCCTCCCCCTCTCAAAACATGTGCATGACACAATTGGCCTACACAGGTAAATTGGGGAATGCACATCAGTCTCTATAGCTCATATGTCCTCCTGCCGGGATAACCCATCCGCGTTCTGGTGTTGGTTCCCTCGGCGGTGCTGAATGGTAAAGTTGTAGGTTTGAAGGGCTGGCATCTGGCAGAAAATCCGGTGGATCCATGTTGGCGTCTCTCTGAGCTTGGCTTCGGGTCACTGCTCCCACAAAGTGGCACTGTAGATTTCCAACATCGTTGCCTAACAGAACATCGGCCGGCAGCCCGCTCATCACACCAATTGTGCATCGTTTTTGTCCATAACCATAGTCGAGTTCCACGGTAGCTTTAGGAATACGTCTCCGAGTACCCTCTGCCAACTCGATAGAAAGGCCAGGGCCCTCCTCTAGGGCCTCGGGTCGCACAACTCGGGGGTCCGCTACCGTTAGGAAAGCTCCCGAGTCCCGGAATCCAACAACTGTTCGGCCATCCAGTAGGACCTCCTGCAAGTGCTTCCGCTGAAGGTTTGCGGGATGTGTGGCGGAAGGCTGAATCCCATAGACCCCTGGAGGTGGAACAGATGGGTCATTCATGGAGTCATCTGGAAATGGGGCCAAACTTTCAGTCCTAGGGGTGGTTCCCAGGTAGTGAATAGGCCGGGATGCCACGGTGGCCCGTGCCCCCATGTTAGCAGGGCAACTAGCTTGCAAATGTCCAGGCCGCCCGCACCCAAAACATCTGCGCTCTAGCATTCTTCCAGTAGGTCGTTGTCTAGGGACAGGGTTGTTCATAGCTGGAGGCCGATGGGCTGGGGCAGGGGTAGAGGGGGAATTGTAATTCTGAGGCCGGGCACGAAAGGTGGGTGGCTGGATGAAGGGTGTCTGGCGGACTGTGGTAGTTTTCCGCTCCTCTGCAAACAATCTCTTCCACTGCGGCTTGATGGTCAGGCCCTCATCTGCAAGGGAAGCAGCTTGCTCCACTGTGGCTGGGTTCCGTTCCAGCACCCACTCACAGATCTCAGCGGGGCACTGGGAAAAGAACTGTTCCTTAAGTATGACTTGGAGGATCTTATCGACTGTGACAGCCTCCTCTCCTTCTAGCCAGCGCTTGCATGCTTGCTTCAACTTGTGGGCGAACATGTGGAAGGAGCTTCCCCCATTGTAAGACAAAGAGCGGAACTGAACTCGGTAGGTCTCTGGAGTGACTGCATAATACTTCTGCACCGCTCTTTTAATGGCCTCATAGTCCCGCTGATCACTAGGGTCCATGGCTCTGAGAGCTTCCGCAGCCCCATCTCGTAGGTGCCCCACCAGATACCGGACCCAATCCTTCTCTGGGACTTCCATCAGGTGGCACTGGTGTTCGAAGTCCTGAAAATATCCATCAACATCCCCAGCCGCTTCATCAAAGGTCTTGAAGTGTTTATGGGAGACATATGGTGGTTCTCTCACTGTTGGGCTGGGGGTCGACGTTTGATTATAATTCCGCGTAGTTATCTCAGCCATTCGCATTTCATGCGCCATTCTTTCCTTTTCATGCGCCATTCTCTGTTCCTCCTTCTCCGTTTCCTGAGCCCTCTGTAACGCTCTACTCCTTTGCTCTGCAGTTGCACCTAGCCCCAGCACTGCCAATTCCTCCTCATACAAAACAACCCATCTGCTCTTTTGGGTCTGTACCTGCCACTCCCGTATCTCTCCAGTCTCCTGGGGGCAGCCCTCCTCATGGTCGCTTTGCAGGGTCATCTCCTCCAGTGCCTCGATCAGTTGATCTTTCGTTCTTCCCTGGTAACTCAGGTTCAGTTCCCGGGCCCTTACTTGTAGACTTGCCATAGTCCAGTTCCTGTATTCTGAGGTTGTGGCTCCATTAATCGCTGAGCTGCTGTAGTCCATCTCGCTGTCCGCTGTTGATCCCACCGCTGCCAACCAGTTGTCACGGAGCAAAGGTATACGTCCTTCCTCCGGATGGTCTTTTGAATCAACACGGACGCAAGAGGTCGGGAGACAACAGCAATTTATTGTAATCCACAAAGTTAGTAGCCGGCGGCGGTCACATCAACCGTAACAACAATAAGTCCACAGAAGTCACAATCCAATGATAGCTTTGGTTCCTTGGTCCTGTATTTAAATCCTGGCTCTCTGCAGAGCTGTGCACAGGCCGGCTAACTCATACTAACTCCAACTACAACTATATACTAAGACTGTTACTTCCTCTATCTGTGGGTGGGGAGGGCTGAGTCACAGATCCTTCCCCCCTCACCTATACCAAGGAGAGCAGACTCCCTGTCTACTATGGACAATGCACCATCCAACATCTTCTTGGAGACACTGAGCAGATTATCTCCACCCATTGTCCTCACTAGTTAGAGGTATTTGCATACAATGTGCTAACACACTAGACCCCAATCAGCCAACTACACACTGATGTATACAACAGGTTAGAGAATACATTCCACATGAAATATATATTACACATTGCCTATAGTATAGACTCTAAACACCCCGCGACAGCAGACACTCAGCGAGGAGGCCGCGGGGGCAGTGACCCCTGTATAATACAGCGGAGACCCCGCAGCAATGCCGTCATCACATGTGCACTACAGGTCAGGGGTCACTTGTACCAAACGCTGCAGATTGGCTTATACCGAAGACCTGACAGACAAGTGGGCGGTGCCCAATAGGAAAAGAGACCCGAGAAGAGGCGGAGCTTAATATGAAACACCAGACACTGAAAACAACGAGTGTGATGAGGAGCAGCGGCGCCCCCTCTGACCAGTCATATACATTACATAGAGACCCCCCTTATAAGAGTATATACAGGAGTATACAGCAGTCTATACACACACACACACTATACAGGAGTATACAGCAGTCTATACACACACACACACTATACAGGAGTATACAGCAGTCTATACACACACACACACTATATAGGAGTATACAGCAGTCTATACACACACACACACTATACAGGAGTATACAGCAGTCTATACACACACACACTATACAGGAGTATACAGCAGTCTATACACACACACACTATACAGGAGTATACAGCAGTCTATACACACACACACTATACAGGAGTATACAGCAGTCTATACACACACTATACAGGAGTATACAGCAGTCTATACACACACTATACAGGAGTATACAGCAGTCTATACACACTAAACAGGAGTATACAGCAGTCTATACACACACTATACAGGAGTATACAGCAGTCTATACACACACACACTATACAGGAGTATACAGCAGTCTATACACACACACACACACTATACAGGAGTATACAGCAGTCTATACACACACTATACAGGAGTATACAGCAGTCTATACACACTAAACAGGAGTATACAGCAGCCTACACACACACTATACAGGAGTATACAGCAGTCTATACACACTAAACAGGAGTATACAGCAGTCTATACACACACACTATACAGGAGTATACAGCAGTCTATACACACACACTATACAGGAGTATACAGCAGTCTATACACACACACTATACAGGAGTATACAGCAGTCTATACACACACACTATACAGGAGTATACAGCAGTCTATACACACACACACACTATACAGGAGTATACAGCAGTCTATACACACACACACTATACAGGAGTATACAGCAGTCTATACACACACACACTATACAGGAGTATACAGCAGTCTATACACACACTATACAGGAGTATACAGCAGCCTACACACACACTATACAGGAGTATACAGCAGTCTATACACACACACACACTATACAGGAGTATACAGCAGTCTATACACACACTATACAGGAGTATACAGCAGTCTATACACACTAAACAGGAGTATACAGCAGCCTACACACACACTATACAGGAGTATACAGCAGTCTATACACACTAAACAGGAGTATACAGCAGTCTATACACACACACACACTATACAGGAGTATACAGCAGTCTATACACACACACACTATACAGGAGTATACAGCAGTCTATACACACACACACACACTATACAGGAGTATACAGCAGTCTATACACACACACACACACTATACAGGAGTATACAGCAGTCTATACACACACACACACACTATACAGGAGTATACAGCAGTCTATACACACACACACACACTATACAGGAGTATACAGCAGTCTATACACACACACACACTATACAGGAGTATACAGCAGTCTATACACACACACACTATACAGGAGTATACAGCAGTCTACACACACACACTATACAGGAGTATACAGCAGTCTACACACACACACTATACAGGAGTATACAGCAGTCTATACACACACACACTATACAGGAGTATACAGCAGTCTATACACACACACACTATACAGGAGTATACAGCAGTCTATACACACACACACTATACAGGAGTATACAGCAGTCTATACACACACACACTATACAGGAGTATACAGCAGTCTATACACACACACACTATACAGGAGTATACAGCAGTCTATACACACACACTATACAGCAGTCTATACACACACACTATACAGCAGTCTATACACACACTATACAGGAGTATATACACACTATACAGGAGTATACAGCAGTCTATACACACACACTATACAGGAGTATACAGCAGTCTATACACACACACTATACAGGAGTATACAGCAGTCTATACACACACACTATACAGGAGTATACAGCAGTCTATACACACACACTATACAGGAGTATACAGCAGTCTATACACACACACTATACAGGAGTATACAGCAGTCTATACACACACTATACAGGAGTATACAGCAGTCTATACACACACTATACAGGAGTATACAGCAGCCTATACACACACTATACAGGAGTATACAGCAGTCTATACACACACACACTATACAGGAGTATACAGCAGTCTATACACACACACACTATACAGGAGTATACAGCAGTCTATACACACACACACTATACAGGAGTATACAGCAGTCTATACACACACACACTATACAGGAGTATACAGCAGTCTATACACACACACACTATACAGGAGTATACAGCAGTCTATACACACACACTATACAGGAGTATACAGCAGTCTATACACACACACTATACAGGAGTATATACACACACTATACAGGAGTATACAGCAGTATACACACACTATACAGGAGTATACAGCAGTCTATACACACACACTATACAGGAGTATACAGCAGTCTATACACACATACTATACAGGAGTATATACACACACTATACAGGAGTATACAGCAGTATACACACACTATACAGGAGTATACAGCAGTCTACACACACTATACAGGAGTATACAGCAGCATATACACACACTATACAGGAGTATACAGCAGTCTATACACACACTATACAGGAGTATACAGCAGTCTATACACACACACTATACAGGAGTATACAGCAGTCTATACACACACACACTATACAGGAGTATACAGCAGTCTATACACACACACTATACAGGAGTATACAGCAGTCTATACACACACACTATACAGGAGTATACAGCAGTCTATACACACACACTATACAGGAGTATACAGCAGTCTATACACACACTATACAGGAGTATACAGCAGTCTATACACACACTATACAGGAGTATACAGCAGTCTATACACACACTATACAGGAGTATACAGCAGTACACACACACTATACAGGAGTATACAGCAGTCTATATACACACACTATACAGGAGTATACAGCAGTCTATACACACACACTATACAGGAGTATACAGCAGTCTATACACACACACACTATACAGGAGTATACAGCAGTCTATACACACACACACTATACAGGAGTATACAGCAGTACACACACACTATACAGGAGTATATAGCAGTCTATACACACACACTATACAGGAGTATACAGCAGTCTATACACACACACTATACAGCAGTCTATACACACACACTATACAGGAGTATACAGCAGTCTATACACACACACTATACAGGAGTATACAGCAGTCTATACACACACTATACAGGAGTATACAGCAGTCTATACACACACACACTATACAGGAGTATACAGCAGTCTATACACACACTATACAGGAGTATACAGCAGTCTATACACACACACTATACAGGAGTATATAGCAGTCTATACACACACACTATACAGGAGTATACAGCAGTCTATACACACACACACTATACAGGAGTATATAGCAGTCTATACACACACACTATACAGGAGTATACAGCAGTCTATACACACACACACTATACAGGAGTATACAGCAGTCTATACACACACACACACACTATACAGGAGTATACAGCAGTCTATACACACACACACTATACAGGAGTATATAGCAGTCTATACACACACACTATACAGGAGTATATACACACACTATACAGGAGTATACAGCAGTATATATATTACATTACTTACCTGACAGTCCCCGCTCAGTGACTACAAACAGACGAAACTCACCCCGCCCACTGCACGTGCTGTCGCCCCGCCCACATATAATAATCAACTAGAGACCACGCCCACTCAGCTGCTAAAAGGTGGGAGGAGCCAGAAAAGCACACACCCACCCATCATGTGCTGTATATAAATCATATCAAACAAACTTTATTGATACGTCCAAATGTATATTTGGCATTTCCAAACCTGGTAAAGTGGGGGGGAGTTGGAGTTGAGGGGGAGAGTATGGGGTAATGGGGTGGCTGATTTGGGGTATAACAGTCTGTGGAGTCTCATCTATCACTTCGTTGGTGACCGCTATATGGAAAGGTGGGCAGGGCCGCCACCAGGAATTTTGGGGCCCCATACAGCCTAAGTGTCTGCCCCCCCCCCCTCCCCATTCTGTATTACATTTCCCTTTATTTAGCAGCATTACAAGGCTTAATCAGATTCTATTTGCAGGTACAATCTGCTCCGTGTGACCGCGCCTATAGAGAGCCAGCACCATCTATAAGAGCCTCCTAATAAATCCTCAGGGCTTATTCACATTGCGTTTTCGGCCTCCCTTGGTAACCAGTCACAATCAGCTGTCAGCTTATCCCTGCACCAAGAACTGGCCATTAAAAAAAAAGGGGGGGCCTGCAGTTCTCCGTGCAGGGATAAGTGGGGAGCTGATTGTGACTGGTTACCAACGTATCCCGGCAAGGGAGGCCAAAAACACAATGTGAACACTCCTTTATAGTGAAAGTCCCGCCCCCAAACAGGCTGCTATGCTAGTAACATGGCCGCCTACATCATTATTATTCTCCAGCTAAAAACTTATATATTATATATTATTGCCCCAGTTCCCTCTCCGCAGTGCCGCACACCCGATGCCCCAACAATCCCCCCCCCACCCCCGTCTACCTTCTAACATCTTTCCATTACCCCCTGTACCCATACCTCCCAACTTTTATAGAACCGAAACAGGGACAAAATGTGTCGCTCTGCATGCCGCATCAAATTTAGCCCCGCCCACTGTTATGTTGACTCCACCCATTCTCATTAATTTTTCATGTGCCCGCACACAGTATAATCCTCCTACAGTCACCCATAAATTATATGTCCCCCCTCTATCTCTCCCCCAGCTTCATATACACCCTCCATCTCTGCCCCCAGATTCATGTCCCCCCTCCATCTCTGCCCCCAGATTCATGTCCCCCCATCTCTGCCCCCAGATTCATGTCCCCCCATCTCTGCCCCCAGATTCGTGTCCCCTCCATCTCTGCCCCCAGATTCATGTCCCCCCCATCTCTGCCCCCAGATTCATGTCCCTCCATCTCTGCTCCCAGATTCATGTCCCCCCATCTCTGCCCCCAGATTCATGTCCCCTCCATCTCTGCCCACAGATTCATGTCCTCTCCATCTCTGCCCCAGATTCATGTCCCCCCTCCATCTCTGCCCCCAGATTCATGTCCCCCCTCCATCTCTGCCCCCAGATTCATGTCCCCCCATCTCGGCCCCCAGATTCATGTCTCCACATCTCTGCCCCCAGATTCATGTCCCCTCCATTTCTGCCCCCAGATATTGGGATAAATATAACAGTCCGTGGAGTCTCATCTTCCTCTTAGTTGGTGACTGCTATATGGGGAGGTGGGGGTGGGGCAGGTGTATTGGGATAAATATAACAGTCCGTGGAGTCTCATCTTCCTCTTAGTTGGTGACCGCTATATGGGGAGGTGGGGGTGGGGTGGGTGTATTGGGATAAATATAACAGTCCGTGGAGTCTCATCTTCCTCTTCGTTGGTGACTGCTATATGGGGAGGTGGGGGTGGGGCGGGGCGGGTGTATTGGGATAAATATAACAGTCCGTGGAGTCTCGTGTTCCTCTTAGTTGGCGACTGCTATATGGGGAGGTGGGGGTGGGTGGGGCGGGTGTATTGGGATAAATATAACAGTCCGTGGAGTCTCATCTTCCTCTGGTTTGGTGACAGCTGGACACGTATTGGGCAGCGATCTCCACAGTGGCCTCTTCTTCTCCCAGTAGGATGTAGAGTTTCCTCTTCTCCCAGTCTGGGATGTGGGCAGAGAGTCTTTGGTAGTAGACGGCCCTCACAGCTGAGTATTTGGTGCAGTGTAGCAGGAAGTGGGTCTGGTCTTCTAGGGCCCCCTGGTCACAGTGCTGGCACAGTCTCTTCTCCCGTGGCTTGTACGTCTGCCTGTATCGCCCCGTCTCTATCTCTAGGTTGTGGGCGCTCAGTCTGTACCGGCTCAGGGTCTGTCTGTGCTTGGGGTGGCGTATTCTCTCCAGGTAGGTGGCCATGGTGTAGTCCCTTTGTAGGGATTGGTACACGGTGAGTTTCTTGGAGTTATTTATTTGGTTTCTCCATTCTTCAATGTCCCGCTCTCTGTTTGCCTCTATGGTCGCCTTTATTTCGGCCTTGGTTATCATCTGTTGGTGTTTTTGGTTTGGTGGTTGGCTGCTGTTTGGTTGGTGAATGTCTGGTTTGCTCAGGTGGCTTAGCCAGGCTTGGTGGTGGTAGGAGTCGCTCCCCTGGATGTGTGCCTGGAAAGCTAGTGCCCTCTTCTGTATGGTGAGCCATAGGGGGAGTCTGCCTAGCTCTGCCCTGCAGGCCATGTTGGTGGTGTTGCGATGGACATGGAGCAGGTATTTGCAGAACTCCAGGTGGAAGTTCTCTGTTGGGCTGGAATCCCACTTTGACTGGTCTGGGTAGGTGGCTGGGCCCCAAACCTCACTGCCATAGAGAAGGATCGGGGAGATGACAGCGTCAAATATCTTCAGCCAGACCCTCACCGGTGGTTTGAGGTGGTACAGTTGTCTTCTGATGGCGTAGAAGGTTCTGCAGGCTTTTGCTTTCAGGGTTTCTATTGCTGCTTTGAAGCTTCCTGATTGGCTGAGCTCCAGCCCCAGGTAGGTGTAGCTGTTGCTTTTCTCCAGTGTGGAGCTGTTCAGTGTGAATTGTGGGGTGGTGGAGGCTTTATTGTGGCCCTTCTTCTGGAATACCATGACATGGTCTTCTTCTGGTTGATGGGTAGGGCCCATGTGGTGCTGAATTTTTCCAGCACTGACAGGCTTTCTTGGAGGTCTTTCTCGGTGGGGGCCAGGAGTAGGAGGTCATCGGCGTATAGCAGGAACTTCACCTCTCGATTGTTCAGGGTGAGGCCTGGGGTTGGTGAGGCCTCCAGGGCTGTAGCCAGTTCATTGATATAGATGTTGAAGAGCGTTGGGCTCAGGCTACAGCCTTGTCTGACCCCTCGGGCCTGTTGGAAGTATGCGGTCCTTTTCCCATTCACCTTCACACTGCACTGGTTTCCGGTGTAGGAGCTCTTGATGACGTCGTACGTTCTTCCTCCTATTCCACTCTCTAGGAGTTTTAGAAGTAGGCCTGGGTGCCATACTGAATCAAACGCCTTCTTAAAGTCCACGAAGCAGGCGAATATCTTGCCTCTTCTGGTGTTGTGGACGTGCGTCTTGATGAGGCTGTGCAGGGTGTAGATATGGTCTGTGGTGCGGTGGTTTGGCATGAACCCTGCTTGGCTCTTGCTGAGGACCCCGTGTTGTGTGAGGAAGGTGAGGATTCTGTTATTGATGATGCTGTTGAACAGTTTCCCTAGCTATGTGCTGCTGACGCAGATCCCTCTGTAGTTGTTGGGGTCATATTGGTCCCCATTCTTGTAGATGGGGGTTATGAGCCCTTTGTTCCAGTCTTCGGGGAAGTGTCCAGCATTGAGCACGAGGGTGAATAGCTTTGCCAGTGCCGCGTGTATTGCTGGAGGGCTGTATTTGATCATCTCTGGTAGGATGCCGTCAGGGCCACTGGCCTTTTTGCCTTTCAGCAGGACAATTCTTTCCTGTATATCTTTTATGGTGATTGGTGAGTCCAGAGGGTTCTGGAAGTCTTTGATGACTTTCTCCATGTCCCTCAGTTTGGTGATTATCTGTTGCTGTTCTGGAGTTAGTTCTTCTTCTGGGATGTTTTTGTAGAGACCTCTGAAGTAGTTGAGCCAGATATTGCCATTTTGGATGTGGAGAGAGTTTTTCTTGGGCTTTGTGCCCATGTGGTGCCAGGTCTCCCAGAATGAGCTGTCCTGGAGGGAGTCCTCTAGTTGCTCTATTTTGTGGGAGAGGTATCTCTGTTTCTTCTCTCTGAGGGTGCCCTTGTATTGCTTGCATAGATTGTTGTAGGCTTCCCTCGACTCTCTGTTGTTGGGGTCTCTGTGTTTCCGGTTGGAGGCTCTTCTTAGGGTATGGCGTAGTGCTTTGCAGTCGCTGTCAAACCATTTGTGAGACTGTTTGTTAGTCGGTCTCTTGGGCTTTGTCTGTTTCAGGCCTGCTAGTTCTGCCGTGGTGTACAGGATGTTACTGAGGTCCTTCACTGCTCGGGTGACCCCTTGTTGGTCTGGCTGGTAGGAACTCATATAGAAGTTTGTGAGCAGTTCCTTGATTTCGGGTCGGTTAGCCGCATTGGTGTATTCGGTGGCCCGGTGACTGGCCCATTTGAAGAATGGTGGCAGGTTGTAGAGACCAATCTGGTGGGGCTGCTGTGTGAGGGGCTTGTCAGTGGATCTCATGTACAGCAGGATCTGGTTGTGGTCTGACAGGTGTGTCTCAGGGGTGACTATGAGAGCATCTACAGTATATATTGCTATATACTACCCCCCACCATCTACTGTATATATATACTGCTATATACTACCCCCCCCCCCCATCATCTCCTATATATATATGCAGTGTCCCAGAACAAGATGTTACTGTTCTGTATAAAAGGTCATTATGTCACCATATTGTCTCTTATATTGTCAGGTATCTGTAATGTCAGCCATTCTATGTGTGTGCTGTATATTGTATTGTTATAGTCTAATAGGTTCTTACCAAGCAGACTGATGCATAAACTGATGTCATCCATGTCAATGGTTCAGAAAAGACAGACACATGTAAGTGCACAGTACACACGGGTCAAAGCTCTGCAAGATCCCACCAAGAATCATTTATTATATAGCACTCAAATACAACTGAGTTTGGATGTTTGTGGGTGTCACGGGATGGTTAGAGTCTATACTATAGGCAATGTGTAATATATATTTCATGTGGAATGTATTCTCTAACCTGTTATATACATCAATGTGTAGTTGGCTGATTCGGGTCTAGTGTGTTAGCACATTGTATGCAAATCCCTCTAACTAGTGAGGACCAGTGAGGACAATGGGTGGAGATAATCTGATCAGTGTCTCCAAGAAGATGTTGGACGGTGCATTGTCCATAGTAGACAGGGAGTCTGCTCTCCTTGGTATAGGTGAGGGGGGAAGGATCTGTGACTCAGCCCTTCCCCCCACAGATATAGGTGTAACAGTCTTAGTATATAGTATATAGCTAGCAGTTAGTATGTGTTAGCCGGCCTGTGCACAGCTCTGCAGAGAGCCAGGATTTAGTTACAGGACCAAGGAACCAAAGCTATCATTGGATTGTGACTTCTGTGGACTTATTGTTATTACGGTTGATGTGACCGCCGCCGGCTACTAACTTTGTGGATTACAATAAATTGCTGTTGTCTCCCGACCTCTTATGTCCCTGTTGATTCAAGATATAATCCAGAGGAAGACGTATACCTTTGCTCCGTGACAGTGAGTTTGTGTGTTTGAATGTTGGTTCCTCAATTACGCAAAACCCGCTCGACCGATTTGGCTGAAAGTTTCCACAAACATAGTCACTACACCCGATTGCGCAATAGGCTACTTTTCGTCACAATAGCGCACATACGTTTGTGCCAGGACCCCCACAAACCCCAAACTCACACCACCATCTCTGCAATCTCACACACTTTGGACCATAGCAAGCCACAAAATTCATATTGCCCTCTTCAGCCTCGCCCCTAACCCCACACAATCACATATACATATACTTTACCACTTTGCCCCTCACCTTAACGATACTCCAGGAGGCGCTCTATAAAGCTCCGGAGCAGCCATGTTTGCCGACCCCCACCACTCTGACAATCCGCGACACCGCCCACCCATGTCAATACCCCTAGGCGGTCTAATAAATGCAAATACAAAAACAAAAAAAAAGGAAAAAAAAATTAAATACAAAATAAAAAGTATTACAAATTCACCCCCCCCCCCTTTCCCTAGAACACATATAAAAGTAGCTAAATACTGTGAAACACATACATGTTAGGTATCCCCGCGTCCGAAATCGCCCGCTCTACAAAGATATACAAATATTTTGCAAGGACGCTTAACACCGTAGCGGCAAACATACTGAAAAGTCCAAAACCCCTGTTTTTTCACTATTTTCATTATCATACAAATATCAATCAAAAGTGATCAAACCAATAGCAATTCCTGAAAATGCAACAACTACAAACTACACCCGGCCCCGCAAAAAAAGACAAATAAGAAAGTGACTGCTGTCAGAGTATGGCGACTTTTACAAACAAAAAAATGTCAACACACTACTGGCAGAAAATAACAAATCATACAATGTCGTATATCGAGGTATATTAACTGCGAATACTTCTGTCCCAAAGTCACTATGTAAAGTTTCTCACAACACCGTATATATAGCAGCTGAAATACAAAGTAACTGCAACACAAAAGTCTCATGTATTCTCTGAATTACAGCAACAACAAGATACAAAGTTACATTTCATATCCCATCCCTTATACACAGTACGAAAACCTTCCCCGCACTTGTATATACCCACTGCTACAATCACCGCAGACAAAGTCGCGGGTACCAGCTAGTTCCTCATAATAATGACACGAATCTGGAATAACATCTACGGATGTGATGTGATGTGATGTGATACGTCGGGTATTTCCGAGTTTGGCCTGTTCCACCATTGTCTCTAACCACGAGCAATCCTCCCTTTCCCCCGGTTCCTCACCACACATCCTCTAACTCCGTATAACAGTGATAAATGTCTGAGATTATAATATGTACAAGGTTATGGAGTCCTGGAATAACATGTCGTCTTACCCATCTGCTGTCAGTACAAAAGTCCATATAAAGTGCATCACATAAGGTGACGTATAATCCAAGATGGAGTCAAGGCTGCTACGCTGACTATAAGACTATAACAATGGGGGAGTAGGCTCTCTGACTTACATACTGGCATTGTATATGTGTGTTTCAAGAATATTTCAAGAGTATATGTGTTCCATATTGTTTATTACATATTATTTATTGCATTACTTAGCATTGTCTGCAGCAGTGTAGAGGTTAACTAGCTTTGCACCTTGTTTTAGCCTCTTACCACTTCAGTCACATGATTTGCTCTCAGCCTATAGGAGCACAAGCTGCTTGTAGGGGAGCTGAGACTTGTCCCCAGGGCAGAGGGTAAATCCTAGTGATCAGAGGGGCAGGTCACAGCCCACTAGTGTTTACCCTGCTCTGTATAACAAAGCGAAATCCTATTGGGTGAAGGACATGTGATATGCACAGAACAGAGGTGAGCGGACGCCGTTCGATGGAATATCAGGCCGTTCGGGATATTCGATTACAATCAAATACAAGGCTACAAACGCAGTAAAAATTCGTGTCCCCTCCCACCTTCCCTGGCGCGTTTTTTTCACCAATAACAGCGCAGGGGAGGTGGGACAGGAACTACGACACCGGAGGCAGTGAAAAAAAATCGGAGAAAGGAATTGGCGGCCGGAAACAGATAACCTCCAATTTATATGAATGGTGGATTTACCATTCGACTAATTTGGGACTGTGATCTATGTGACTGTGAGACAGGGACAGATGTACAGGAGGGTTAGCTAGGGGTTACCTTTATTTAGGGGGGGATGTCACTCACCCAGCTCTTTGGGGCTCTATCTTGTTGGGATCCCTGTCAGCTTGCGATACGCCAGAGATGACTTTTTCCCATAGGAATGCATTGACCAGCATTGATTGGCCAGCGTTGTCCTCATACAGAAGTACGGCATTCAGCCAATCAACGCTGGACAATGCATTCCTATGCCGAGATGAAGCAGAGCTGAACCTGCTACACACTCAGCTCTACCGATGTAGCAATCTGATGCAGCAGCGCTGATTGTGTAGCAGGTGCAGCTCTGCTACATTGGACACTGCTACATCGCCAGCACTTGGGGTTGAGTCAATCTTGACATTTTAGGATCGTTTTTAAAATCCAATTTCCGATCATTTGGAGATTTGATTTTAAAAATGATCCTATTCACTACACAAAATGTAGTCCAAAAATTGTTGGACCCCACGCTGTGTAGTGATTAACCCCCCCCCCCACCTGTGTCCGCTTACCTACATAGCTGCAGCTCCCAGCTCTTCTTGCTCCAGTCCTCTGTCCACTTGTCTTCAGAGTCTTCTGACATCTCCCCGCCCACACTCTCCAGCCGCACTAAGCGCCCTGCGCCCCGCCGCCCTAGACTAGTATTGTAGAGATGCAGGTAGTAGGCGGGGCATCACTCACATCTCCCCTGCCAGTACCCGCCCACACTCTCCCAAGCCCTGCCCCAACTCCCTGACTAGTATTATAGAGAAGGTGGGGCTTAGGAGAGTGTGGGCAGGTACTGGGTGGGAGACCAGACCCGCCCACACTCTCCTAAGCCCCACCTTCTCTATAATACTAGTTGGATGAGAGGGGGACAGGGCGCTCTGAAGACCGGACAGAGGACTGCACCGGACCAAGAAGAGGAGCTGGGAGCTGCAGGTAAGTGGACAACGGTGGGGGGGAGGGGGTAATCCGATACTGCACACTCAGCTCAACTACTCCAGAGTTGAGCTGAGCGCACGGCCCGATGTAGCAGAGCTGGCAGATATAACAGTCTGATGCAGCAGACTAACACACTCAGCTCTGCTGCATCAGACTGCTAACATCGGCCAGCTCTGCTACATCTCTGGTGTATCTGCACTACTGCCAACCATCCCTCCTTCTACTCCTCCTGTCACACACATCTCGTGTGTAGCAGAGCTTAGCACACACTCAGCTCTGCTATATCTCTACAACAGAGTGTAGAGATGTAGCAGAGCTGAGTGTGTGCTGAGCTCTGTTACACCAGAGATGTGTGTGACAGGAGGAGTAGCTGGAGGGATGGTTGGGTGTAGTACAGCCAGCTCTGCTTCATCTCACCATACGAATGCATTGACCAGCATTGATTGGCCAGTGTACAGCATTCGGCTAATCAACGCTGGTTCTGCTGGAGGAGGCGGAGTCTGAAATCGGACCAGAATGGAAACTGTTGTGGACGGCTCTTAGACTCCGCCTCCTCAGGCAGAACCAGCGTTGATTGGATGAATGCTGTACACTGGCCAATCAACGCTGGTCAATGCATTCCTATGGGAAAAAGTCAGCTCCAGCATATCACAGTCTGACAGGGGATCCCGACATAATAAAGGTACTAGATGCCCCCAGACATGCGCCCCCTGAGTGTGTATAGTGTGTAGTTGTTAGGCTGTGATAGTGGGGTAATACAGTGACTTGGGCTTGTTAGATGCCCCCAGACATACGCCCCCTGCTGGCCCATTTACATTGCAGAGGTGTTGCATCATTTCCTGGGGTGTCATAGTGGACTTGGTGACTCTCCTGAGGTGAATGGTGGGATCCCCTGAAACGAAGCATTTTCTCCCATAGACTATAATGGGGTTCCATATTCCTTACAATAGTCCAATATTGAGCGGCTCTTCGGAACGGATAAAGAACATCGAATATTTTACTGTTCGCTCATCTCTAATACAGAAATCTAATTTTTTTAATTTTTTTAATCTAAATTTAAAAATGTTTTATTTTCATTTATTTCTAATTTCGATAGCGCTGACGTGTTCCAACACATATTTCAGGTTCTTGGTCCATTTATTGCTGCCTTATCTGACCAATGTCTATTCCGTGGGGCTGCAGTGACGCTCGCAGAAACCATTTTCATTTTATTGGCCCTATGACGTAAGTCACATGACTTGATCGCAGCTCAGTCCCATTCAAATAAGCTGAGCTGTAAAATCAAGCACGTGAACACTGATCTGCCGTGGACTCCTGACAAGCTGTAATTTCCCCCTAGAGATACACAGTTTGGAGTAGAAGGACCAGGTCCCTCAGCCCACTGGGATTTACCCTGCTCTATATAAGGATGCTAAATCCTATGGGGGCTACAGGCAGGGTCGGACTGGCTCATGGGGAATCCCCCGGTAGGCCCCTAGCCTGGACTATTAAGTCCTCATTATGGGGCCCTACCCGACAGTGGAGGTTCAGTAAGGGCTCTACACAGGGCTGGTGTCAGCACCCAGGCAAGTGACTGTAGTGAAGGTAGGGAGACTCCGTGCTGCAGAGCCTGAAGGACCTGATGATGTAATATGTGGGCGGGGCTACATGGATCGTATAGAACAGTGTAATGTTACACAGGAAGATTAATCTGCCGGGAACAGTCTGATGGAAGGAGGAGAGAAGAGACAGCATGTGTGAGTAAGAGGGGAGACATGGGGGGCAGGCTGTGTGAGTAAGAAGGGAGACATGGGGGCAGGCTGTGTGAGTAAGAAGGGAGACATGGCGGGCAGGCTGTGTGAGTAAGAGAGGAGGCAGGCTGTGTGAGTAAGAGGGGAGACATGGGGGGCAGGCTGTGTGAGTAAGAGGGGAGACATGGGGGCAGGCTGTGTGAGAAAGAGGGGAGACATGGGGGCAGGCTGTGTGTCACGGAGCAAAGGTATACGTCCTTCCTCCGGAAAATATCTTGAATCAACAGAGACGCAAGAGGTCGGGAGACAACAGCCATTTATTGTAATCCACAAAGTTAGTAGCCGGCGGCGGTCACATCAACCGTAACAACAATAAGTCCACAGAAGTCACAATCCAATGATAGCTTTGGTTCCTTGGTCCTGTAACTAAATCCTGGCTCTCTGCAGAGCTGTGCACAGGCCGGCTAACACATACTAACTGCAGCTACAACTATATACTAAGACTGTTACACCTATATCTGTGGGTGGGAAGGGCTGAGTCACAGATCCTTCCCCCCTCACCTATACCAAGGAGAGCAGACTCCCTGTCTACTATGGACAATGCACAGTCCAACATCTTCTTGGAGACACGGATCAGATTATCTCCACCCATTGTCCTCACTAGTTAGAGGGATTTGCATACAATGTGCTAACACACTAGACCCTAATCAGCCAACTACACATTGATGTATATAACAGGTTAGAGAATACATTCCACATGAAATATATATTACACATGGCCTATAGTATGGACTCTAACCATCTCGTGACAACCCCTCCCCCTCTCAAAACATGTGCATGACACAATTGGCCTACACAGGTAAATTGGGGAATGCACATCAGTCTCTATAGCTCATATGTCCTCCTGCCGGGATAACCCATCTGCGTTCTGGTGTTGGTTCCCTCGGCGGTACTGAATGGTAAAGTTGTAGAGTTGAAGGGCTGGCATCTGGCAGAAAATCCGGTCGATCCATGTTGGCGTCTCTCTGAGCTTGGCTTCGGGTCACTGCTCCCACAAAGTGGCACTGTAGATTTCCAACATCGTTGCCTAACAGAACATCGGCCGGCAGCCCGCTCATCACACCAATTGTGCATCGTTTTGGTCCATAACCATATATACGTTACCGAGTACCTCCTGCCAACTCGATAGAAAGGCCAGGGCCCTCCTCTAGGGCCTCGGGTCGAACCACTCGGGGGTCCGCTACCGTTAGGAAAGCTCCCGAGTCCCGGAATCCAACAACTGTTCGGCCATCCAGTAGGACCTCTTGCAAGTGCTTCCGCTGAAGGTTTGCGGGATGTGTGGCGGAAGGCTGAATCCCATAGACCCCTGGAGGTGGAACAGATGGGTCATTCATGGAGTCATCTGGAAATGGGGCCAAACTTTCAGTCCTAGGGGTGGTTCCCAGGTAGTGAATAGGCCGGGATGCCACGGTGGCCCGTGCCCCCATGTTAACAGGGCAACTAGCTTGCAAATGTCCAGACCGCCCGCACCCAAAACATCTGCGCTCTAGCATTCTTCCAGTAGGTCGTTGTCTAGGGACAGGGTTGTTCATAGCTGGAGGCCGATGGGCTGGGGCAGGGGTAGAGGGGGAATTGTAATCCTGAGGCCGGGCACGAAAGGTGGGTGGCTGGATGAAGGGTGTCTGGCGGACTGTGGTAGTTTTCCGCTCCTCTGCAAACAACCTCTTCCACTGCGGCTTGATGGTCAGGCCCTCATCTGCAAGGGAAGCAGCTTGCTCCACTGTGGCTGGGTTCCGTTCCAGCACCCACTCACGGATCTCAGCGGGGCACTGGGAAAAGAACTGTTCCTTAAGTATGACTTGGAGGATCTTATCGACTGTGACAGCCTCCTCTCCTTCTAGCCAGCGCTTGCATGCTTGCTTCAACTTGTGGGCGAACACGTGGAAGGAGCTTCCCCCATTGTAAGACAAAGAGCGGAACTGAACTCGGTAGGACTCTGGAGTGACTGCATAATACTTCTGCACCGCTCTTTTAATGGCCTCATAGTCCCGCTGATCACTAGGGTCCATGGCTCTGAGAGCTTCCGCAGCCCCATCTCGTAGGTGCCCCACCAGATACCGGACCCAATCCTTCTCTGGGACTTCCATCAGGTGGCACTGGTGTTCGAAGTCCTGAAAATATCCATCAACATCCCCAGCCGCTTCCTCAAAGGTCTTGAAGTGTTTATGGGAGACATATGGTGGTTCTCTCACTGTTGGGCTGGGGGTCGACGTTTGATTATAATTCCTCATAGTTATCTCAGCCATTCGCATTTCATGCGCCATTCTTTCCTTTTCATGCGCCATTCTCTGTTCCTCCTTCTCCGTTTCCTGAGCCCTCTGTAATGCTCTACTCCTTTGCTCTGCAGTTGCTCCTAGCCCCAGCACTGCCAACTCCTCCTCATACAAAACAACCCATCTGCTCTTTTGGGTCTGTACCTGCCACTCCCGTATCTCTCCAGTCTCCTGGGGGCAGCCCTCCTCATGGTCGCTTTGCAGGGTCATCTCCTCCAGTGCCTCGATCAGTTGCTCTTTCGTTCTTCCCTGGTAACTCAGGTTTAGTTCCCGGGCCCTTACTTGTAGACTTGCCATAGTCCAGTTCCTGTATTCTGAGGTTGTGGCTCCATTAATCGCTGGGCTGTTGTAGTCCATCTCGCTGTCCGCTGTCGATCCCACTGCTGCCACCAGTTGTCACGGAGCAAAGGTATACGTCCTTCCTCCAGAAGATATCTTGAATCAACAGGGACGCAAGAGGTCGGGAGACAACAGCCATTTATTGTAATCCACAAAGTTAGTAGCCGGCGGCGGTCACATCAACCGTAATAACAATAAGTCCACAGAAGTCACAATCCAATGATAGCTTTGGTTCCTTGGTCCTGTAACTAAATCCTGGCTCTCTGCAGAGCTGTGCACAGGCCGGCTAACACATACTAACTGCAGCTACAACTATATACTAAGACTGTTACACCTATATCTGTGGGTGGGAAGGGCTGAGTCACAGATCCTTCCCCCCTCACCTATACCAAGGAGAGCAGACTCCCTGTCTACTATGGACAATGCACCATCCAACCTCTTCTTGGAGACACTGATTAGATTATCTCCACCCATTGTCCTCACTGGTCCTCACTAGTTAGAGGTATTTGCATACAATGTGCTAACACACTAGACCCGAATCAGCCAACTACACATTGATGTATATAACAGGTTAGAGAATACATTCCACATGAAATATATATTACACATGGCCTATAGTATGGACTCTAACCATCCCGTGACACTGTGTGAGTAAGAGGGGAGACATGGGGGGCAGGCTGTGTGAGTAAGAAGGGAGACATGGGGGCAGGCTGTGTGAGTAAGAGGGGAGACATGGGGGGCAGGCTGTGTGAGTAAGAGGGGAGACATGGGGGGCAGGCTGTGTGAGCAAGAGGGGAGACATGGGGGGCAGGCTGTGTGAGTAAGAGGGGAGACATGGGGGTGCAGGCTGTGTGAGTAAGAGGGGAGACATGGGGGGCAGGCTGTGTGAGTAAGAGGGGAGACATGGGGGGCAGGCTGTGTGAGCAAGAGGGGAGACATGGGGGGCAGGCTGTGTGAGTAAGAGGGGAGACATGGGGGTGCAGGCTGTGTGAGTAAGAGGGCAGACATGGGGGTGCAGGCTGTGTGAGTAAGAGGGGAGACATGGGGTTCAGGCTGTGTGAGTAAGAGGGGAGACATGGGGGTGCAGGACTCCTGACAAGCTGTAATTTCCTCCTAGAGATACACAGTTTGGAGTAGAAGGACCAGGTCCCTCGGCCCACTGGGATTTACCCTGCTCTATATAAGAATGTTAAATCCTATGGGGGCTACAGGCAGGGTCGGACTGGCCCACCTGGGGACCGGTAGGCCCCGAGCCTGGACTATTAAGTCCTCATTATGGGGCCCTACCAGACCTCCACTGCCTTTTTTTAATAGACAGTGGAGGTTCGGTAAGGCGTCTACACAGGGCTGGTGTCAGCACCCAGGCAAGTGACGGTAGTGAAGGTAGGGAGACTCTGTGCTGCAGAGCCTGAAGGACCTGTGATGATGTCATATGTGGGCGGAGCTACACGGATCGTACAGAACAGTGTAATGTTACACAGGAAGATGCCGGGAACAGACTGATGGAAGGAGGAGAGAAGAGACAGCATGTGTGAGTAAGAGGGGAGACATGGGGGCAGGCTGTGTGAGCAAGAGGGCAGACATGGGGGGCAGGCTGTGGGAGTAAGAGTGGAGACATGGGGGGCAGGCTGTGTGAGCAAGAGGGCAGACATGGGGGGCAGGCTGTGGGAGTAAGAGTGGAGACATGGGGGGCAGGCTGTGTGAGCAAGAGGGGAGACATGGGGTGCAGGCTGTGTGAGTAAGAGGGGAGACATGGGGGGCAGGCTGTGTGAGTAAGAGGGGAGACATGGGGGGCAGGCTGTGTGAGTAAGAGGGGAGACATGGGGGGCAGGCTGTGTGAGTAAGAGGGGAGACATGGGGGGCAGGCTGTGTGAGTAAGAGGGGAGACATGGGGTGCAGGCTGTGTGAGTAAGGGGGGAGATATGGGGGGCAGGCTGTGTGAGTAAGAGGGGAGACAAAGGGGTGCAGGCTGTGTGAGTAAGAGGGGAGACATGGGGGTGCAGGCTCTGTGAGGAAGAGGGGAGACATGGGGTGCAGGCTGTGTGAGTAAGACGGGAGACATGGGGGGCAGGCTGTGTGAGTAAGAGGGGAGACATGGGGGGCAGGCTGTGTGAGTAAGAGGGGAGACATGGGGGCAGGATGTGTGAGTAAGAGAGGAGACATGGGGTGCAGGCTGTGTGAGTAAGAGGGGAGACATGGGGGTGCAGGCTGTGTGAGTAAGAGGGGAGACATGGGGGTGCAGGCTCTGTGAGGAAGAGGGGAGACATGGGGTGCAGGCTGTGTGAGTAAGACGGGAGACATGGGGGGCAGGCTGTGTGAGTAAGAGGGGAGACATGGGGGGCAGGCTGTGTGAGTAAGAGGGGAGACATGGGGGCAGGATGTGTGAGTAAGAGAGGAGACATGGGGTGCAGGCTGTGTGAGTAAGATGGGGGAATGGGGGGTTCAGGCTCTGGGGGATGGGCACTGTGAGCATATAATACTGGGGGGGGACACTGGTAAGCACATAATACTGTTTGGGGGTCACTATGGAGCACGTAATACTGTTTGGGGGTCACTATGGAGCACATAATACTGTTTGGGGGTCACTATGGAGCACATAATACTGTATGGGGGTCACTATGGAGCACATAACACTGTTTGGGGACTCCTGTGGAGCACGTAATAGGGGAGGGGGGAAATTATAATTATAAGGAGGGGGCATTATGGACATAAGGGGGGGGTCACTTATATAAGGGTTATTAGGGGACATTAGGAATACAAGGGGAGGTTATATTAGGAGGCATTATGAACATAAGGGGGTGGTCATTGATATTAGGGGTCATTAGGGGTGCAGTATTTGTCAGGGGGAATCAGGGGCATACTAGGAGGGGGCAATTAATTTAATGAATGTGGCACTTGGGCTTTATTAAATCTAAGGCCTCACGTTGCAAACTGCAACAAAATAGCGCTGCAGGAAAAACTGCAGCAGTAACGCATTGTGTTTTTTTTCCTGCAGCGCTTTTCACTTTCGGCTTCCATTACACCTATAGGGAAACCATCAGTGTTTTCGTAGGTATAAGTGATATTCCCCAACGGTTTTGGAAATCGCAGCATGTTCACTGCACAGAATTTTCCACAATGTGTGGATTGGATTTGCTAGAATCCCATTCACATTGCAGGAACTGTCGGCTTTTCCCGTGGTGTTTTCGCCACATGAGGCCCATCCACACTTTGCGGTAAAATAAGATACTTGCTGTAATTTCTTGGTTTTAGAGTTAGACATTGCAGCATACCTACGGAAATTCTGGCAGTTTCGATATAATTGAAGCAGAAGATACAGAGGAAAGCTCTGCAAACTTTCTGTGCAAAGGGCTGCAGGAAGAAACGTGATGCGTCATGGAGGCGGTTTTTCCCGCAGCGCTTTTTTGCTGCAGGACACCATGTGGGGCCTTAGGCTTAAGGAGTTTTCCAGTTCATTTATATTGATGATCTATTCTCAGAATAAACCATCAATAAGAGATAAGTGACCCCCTGATCAGCTGTATGAGGGGCCATGGTGCCTGTGTATATCACACGCTGTCTGTTTATAATGACCGTGTGGTGTAATTCCAGCCTTGTCACATAGACGCTTATAGGACCAGGCTGTAGTTACATGACATGGCCACTATGAGATGTACGACACTGTGTAAACAGAGAAGGGGTCACGGCGCTTGCACAGATGCCACGATTCACTCAAACAGCGGCGGGTGAGCAGCATGGCTCCTGATATGTTATTACCTTTAGCTGCCCTGTCTCGGTACAGCTCATCTACAGGGGTCCTGGCGGTGGGCCCCTAAAAACAATTCCACTGGCGGGCCCCAGACACCCCAGTCCGACCCTGACTACAGGACCAGGTCCCTCTGCCCTCTTGGATTTCGCCGGCCCTATATAGATAAGATACATCCTACTACTTCAGGTTGTCTCCTTCTTCTTGCTCCGTATCTGCGTCTCCCCTCACAGTTTGAGCCTATTGGCAGATTTAGATGTCCACGTGTGGTCTGGACAAAATGGCCGATGTATTGGCGGCATTTCATTGAGTGACCCTGGGTCAGATGAGCAGAACTCCCTGTAATATCCATCACTATGACCCAGTAAGTTTAGTTCAGATGAGGTCAGTCAGGCTCAGGGCTCGTTCACATCTGCGCCCGGTCTCCATTCTGCAGGTTTCTGTTTCCTGGGCATGTGTCAGTCATTTGAATGGTCTTGAGAAGTCTCCGGCCGTCTGCGTTTTATGCACAGAGTCGGACATGCAGGACTCTGTGTCCGGTTTAAAAAAAACGGTCTCACCGCAGAGCGCATAAAATGCTCACCGGCGCTCACGGCCGGACGTGGCATCACAGGTTTCCATCGTTTGCATGCAGAAGAGACGGAAACCTGAAAACGGACTCTGGGCGCTGGTGTGAACCCGGCGTTATGTGAATGTGACATGGACGGACATAAGTCTGGTTCGTTGTGTCTCCTAGTAATACTTGTCATCTCTCCCAGCAATGTCTGCAGACTGGACAATCTTCTGGATACCCCACACACATGCCGATCCCCTGATTGTGCTGCCATTTGGACTCATCCTTCGGGGTTGTTGATAAACCTTGTTCTAGTGCTCAGAAGATGCAGCTCCTTTAACCAACTCGGATCCTTAGGCTGAGGCCCAATGTTGCAGAAACATAACGTTATTTGTTGTTGTTGTGTTTCTTTTGCGCCCAGGCCAGGAGCGGATTGCACAAACGGAGCAGTATAAGGACTACCTGTATATTTCACGTTCCTTCTGGAGATACTCTTGGCTTTTACTCAGAAAACCGCAGCAAAATCTGCAACAAAAAAAGCTAAATTTCTGTAAGGCGGGACCTCAGCCTTGTAGTGTGTAGAGCAGGATCAATCCTAGTGCGCACAGCAGCTGAATCCTTGTATTCAGGGCCAGTTGTCTTCTAGTGGCCGGGTGAACAAGTCTTGTAGCCCACTAGATTGTAATGTTATTTATACAGTCAGATGGCTGCCATAGAAAAAGCAGAAACTCTACCCTGGGAGACTCTTTGATCCGGGATATGCTGGAATTACAACATGGCTGCTCGCTTCTAGACCATCTATGGGCACCAGACTCCCACTCTTTAATAAGCCCCAAATGTGATATCTTACTCAAAGGCCCATGTGAGATGTGGGCGAAATGGAACCCAAAATTAGCCTCTGCTCCCTCCAGATTATCCCCTGCATCTGTCTTGGGTTACTCAGACGTTTGGGAGAAATTAAGACACATACCCTTGTCAGAACTTTACAATTTCAATCTAGTGCCTTTGACCCTGGAACAACTCCGATCACGTCTCCCCAACTCTACTATCACCCCCCTCCATTACAATCACTTTAGATGGTGCGCTGATTCGCTCCCTCACCGCACCCTACTCTCTCGTCCTCTAACGAAACTGGAGCAGATCGTCTCGACTCCTTCGAGATCAACAAGAAAATTAGCGAGATGCAAGTCCCTGCTTCTGAATTCGATCCCTTCAGAGAAACTTCATGTTATCTCAGCGTGGGAGAAAGAACTGGAAATTCGGCTCACGGATGAAGAGACTACACGGATTGTGAGACAGTCACATGGCTTCTCGAGATGTGTCACACTGCAGGAACTGCATTACAAAGTTGTCACGCGTTGGCATAGAACTCCTGCTTATCTGTCCGCACATAAACTTTCTGATGACGCCTTGTGCTGCAGATGCAAAACAGAGAGAGGAACTCACCTGCACCTCTGCTGGAGCTGCCCCGTTATTCAAGACTTTTGGACCCAAGTCCAATCCCATATACAAAGAGTCACTGCCTGTCAGATAGTACTGACGCCTTCAATGGCTTTACTCTCCCTTCCCTCTGACGATTTCAGGCCGAGTCGTAATCCTTGATTCCATACCACTGGCTGCACCCAACTGCTCCCCCTGTCCTCCACTGGATTCAATGGGATTCCATACCACTGGCTCCAACCAACTGCTCCCCCTGTCCTCCACTGAATTCAATGGGATTCCATACTATTGGCTGCAACCAACTGCTCCCCCTGTCCTCCACTGGATTCAATGGGATTCCATACTATTGGCTGCACCCAACTGCTCCCCCTGTCCTCCACTGGATTCAATGGGATTCCATACCACTGGCTGCAACCAACTGCTCCCCCTGTCCTCCACTGGATTCAATGGGATTCCAGACTATTGGCTGCAACCAACTGCTCCCCCTGTCCTCCACTGGATTCAATGGGATTCCATACCACTGGCTGCAACCAACTGCTCCCCCTGTCCTCCACTGGACTCGATGGGATTCCATACCACTGGCTGCAACCAACTGCTCCCCCTGTCCTCCACTGGATTCGATGGGATTCCATACCACTGGCTGCAACCAACTGCTCCCCCTGTCCTCCACTGGATTCGATGGGATTCCATACTAGTGGCTGCAACCAACTGCTCCCCCTGTCCTCCACTGGATTCGATGGGATTCCATACCACTGGCTGCAACCAACTGCTCCCCCTGTCCTCCACTGGATTCGATGGGATTCCATACCACTGGCTGCAACCAACTGCTCCCCCTGTCCTCCACTGGATTCGATGGGATTCCATACTATTGGCTGCACCCAACTGCTCCCCCTGTCCTCCACTGGATTCAATGGGATTCCATACCACTGGCTGCAACCAACTGCTCCCCCTGTCCTCCACTGGATTCAATGGGATTCCATACTATTGGCTGCACCCAACTGCTCCCCCTGTCCTCCACTGGATTCAATGGGATTCCATACTATTGGCTGCACCCAACTGCTCCCCCTGTCCTCCACTGGATTCAATGGGATTCCATACTATTGGCTGCAACCAACTGCTCCCCCTGTCCTCCACTGGATTCAATGGGATTCCATACTATTGGCTGCAACCAACTGCTCCCCCTGTCCTCCACTGGATTCAATGGGATTCCATACCACTGGCTGCAACCAACTGCTCCCCCTGTCCTTCACTGGATTCAATGGAATTCCATACTAGTGGCTGCAACCAACTGCTCCCCCTGTCCTCCACTGGATTCAATGGGATTCCATACTAGTGGCTGCAACCAACTGCTCCCCCTGTCCTCCACTGGATTCAATGGGATTCCATACTAGTGGCTGCAACCAACTGCTCCCCCTGTCCTCCACTGGATTCAATGGGATTCCATACCACTGGCTGCAACCAACTGCTCCCCCTGTCCTCCACTGGATTCAATGGGATTCCATACTAGTGGCTGCAACCAACTGCTCCCCCTGTCCTCCACTGGATTCAATGGGATTCCATACTAGTGGCTGCAACCAACTGCTCTGCCTGTCCTCCACTGGATTCAATGGGATTCCATACTAGTGGCTGCAACCAACTGCTCCCCCTGTCCTCCACTGGATTCAATGGGATTCCATACTAGTGGCTGCAACCAACTGCTCCCCCTGTCCTCCACTGGATTCAATGGGATTCCATACTAGTGGCTGCACCCAACTGCTCCCCCTGTCCTCCACTGGATTCGATGGGATTCCATACCACTGGCTGCAACCAACTGCTCCCCCTGTCCTTCACTGGATTCAATTGGATTCCATACTATTGGCTGCAACCTACTGCTCCCCCTGTCCTCCACTGGATTCAATGGGATTCCATACTATTGGCTGCACCCAACTGCTCCCCCTGTCCTCCACTGGATTCGATGGGATTCCATACAATTGGCTGCAACCAACTGCTCCCCCTGTCCTCCACTGGATTCAATGGGATTCCATACTAGTGGCTGCAACCAACTGCTCCCCCTGTCCTCCACTGGATTCGATGGGATTCCATACAATTGGCTGCAACCAACTGCTCCCCCTGTCCTCCACTGGATTCGATGGGATTCCATACAATTGGCTGCAACCAACTGCTCCCCCTGTCCTCCACTGGATTCAATGGGATTCCAGACTATTGGCTGCAACCAACTGCTCCCCCTGTCCTCCACTGGATTCAATGGGATTCCATACCACTGGCTGCAACCAACTGCTCCCCCTGTCCTCCACTGGATTCAATGGGATTCCATACTATTGGCTGCACCCAACTGCTCCCCCTGTCCTCCACTGGATTCAATGGGATTCCATACTATTGGCTGCAACCAACTGCTCCCCCTGTCCTCCACTGGATTCAATGGGATTCCATACTAGTGGCTGCAACCAACTGCTCCCCCTGTCCTCCACTGGATTCAATGGGATTCCATACTAGTGGCTGCAACCAACTGCTCCCCCTGTCCTCCACTGGATTCAATGGGATTCCATACCACTGGCTGCAACCAACTGCTCCCCCTGTCCTCCACTGGATTCAATGGGATTCCATACTAGTGGCTGCAACCAACTGCTCCCCCTGTCCTCCACTGGATTCAATGGGATTCCATACTAGTGGCTGCAACCAACTGCTCCCCCTGTCCTCCACTGGATTCAATGGGATTCCATACTAGTGGCTGCAACCAACTGCTCCCCCTGTCCTCCACTGGATTCAATGGGATTCCATACTAGTGGCTGCAACCAACTGCTCCCCCTGTCCTCCACTGGATTCAATGGGATTCCATACTAGTGGCTGCACCCAACTGCTCCCCCTGTCCTCCACTGGATTCGATGGGATTCCATACTATTGGCTGCACCCAACTGCTCCCCCTGTCCTCCACTGGATTCGATGGGATTCCATACTATTGGCTGCACCCAACTGCTCCCCCTGTCCTCCACTAGATTCAATGGGATTCCATACCACTGGCTGCAACCAACTGCTCCCCCTGTCCTTCACTGGATTCAATTGGATTCCATACTATTGGCTGCAACCTACTGCTCCCCCTGTCCTCCACTGGATTCAATGGGATTCCATACTATTGGATGCACCCAACTGCTCCCCCTGTCCTCCACTGGATTCGATGGGATTCCATACAATTGGCTGCAACCAACTGCTCCCCCTGTCCTCCACTGGATTCAATGGGATTCCATACTAGTGGCTGCAACCAACTGCTCCCCCTGTCCTCCACTGGATTCAATGGGATTCCATACTATTGGCTGCACCCAACTGCTCCCCCTGTCCTCCACTGGATTCAATGGGATTCCATACTATTGGCTGCACCCAACTGCTCCCCCTGTCCTCCACTGGATTCAATGGGATTCCATACTATTGGCTGCAACCAACTGCTCCCCCTGTCCTCCACTGGATTCAATGGGATTCCATACTATTGGCTGCAACCAACTGCTCCCCCTGTCCTCCACTGGATTCAATGGGATTCCATACCACTGGCTGCAACCAACTGCTCCCCCTGTCCTTCACTGGATTCAATGGAATTCCATACTAGTGGCTGCAACCAACTGCTCCCCCTGTCCTCCACTGGATTCAATGGGATTCCATACTAGTGGCTGCAACCAACTGCTCCCCCTGTCCTCCACTGGATTCAATGGGATTCCATACCACTGGCTGCAACCAACTGCTCCCCCTGTCCTCCACTGGATTCAATCGGATTCCATACTAGTGGCTGCAACCAACTGCTCCCCCTGTCCTCCACTGGATTCAATGGGATTCCATACTAGTGGCTGCAACCAACTGCTCCCCCTGTCCTCCACTGGATTCAATGGGATTCCATACTAGTGGCTGCAACCAACTGCTCCCCCTGTCCTCCACTGGATTCGATGGGATTCCATACAATTGGCTGCAACCAACTGCTCCCCCTGTCCTCCACTGGATTCGATGGGATTCCATACAATTGGCTGCAACCAACTGCTCCCCCTGTCCTCCACTGGATTCAATGGGATTCCAGACTATTGGCTGCAACCAACTGCTCCCCCTGTCCTCCACTGGATTCAATGGGATTCCATACCACTGGCTGCAACCAACTGCTCCCCCTGTCCTCCACTGGATTCAATGGGATTCCATACTATTGGCTGCACCCAACTGCTCCCCCTGTCCTCCACTGGATTCAATGGGATTCCATACTATTGGCTGCAACCAACTGCTCCCCCTGTCCTCCACTGGATTCAATGGGATTCCATACTAGTGGCTGCAACCAACTGCTCCCCCTGTCCTCCACTGGATTCAATGGGATTCCATACTAGTGGCTGCAACCAACTGCTCCCCCTGTCCTCCACTGGATTCAATGGGATTCCATACCACTGGCTGCAACCAACTGCTCCCCCTGTCCTCCACTGGATTCAATGGGATTCCATACTAGTGGCTGCAACCAACTGCTCCCCCTGTCCTCCACTGGATTCAATGGGATTCCATACTAGTGGCTGCAACCAACTGCTCCCCCTGTCCTCCACTGGATTCAATGGGATTCCATACTAGTGGCTGCAACCAACTGCTCCCCCTGTCCTCCACTGGATTCAATGGGATTCCATACTAGTGGCTGCAACCAACTGCTCCCCCTGTCCTCCACTGGATTCAATGGGATTCCATACTAGTGGCTGCACCCAACTGCTCCCCCTGTCCTCCACTGGATTCGATGGGATTCCATACTATTGGCTGCACCCAACTGCTCCCCCTGTCCTCCACTGGATTCGATGGGATTCCATACTATTGGCTGCACCCAACTGCTCCCCCTGTCCTCCACTAGATTCAATGGGATTCCATACCACTGGCTGCAACCAACTGCTCCCCCTGTCCTTCACTGGATTCAATTGGATTCCATACTATTGGCTGCAACCTACTGCTCCCCCTGTCCTCCACTGGATTCAATGGGATTCCATACTATTGGCTGCACCCAACTGCTCCCCCTGTCCTCCACTGGATTCGATGGGATTCCATACAATTGGCTGCAACCAACTGCTCCCCCTGTCCTCCACTGGATTCAATGGGATTCCATACTAGTGGCTGCAACCAACTGCTCCCCCTGTCCTCCACTGGATTCAATGGGATTCCATACTATTGGCTGCACCCAACTGCTCCCCCTGTCCTCCACTGGATTCAATGGGATTCCATACCACTGGCTGCAACCAACTGCTCCCCCTGTCCTCCACTGGATTCAATGGGATTCCATACTATTGGCTGCACCCAACTGCTCCCCCTGTCCTCCACTGGATTCAATGGGATTCCATACTATTGGCTGCACCCAACTGCTCCCCCTGTCCTCCACTGGATTCAATGGGATTCCATACTATTGGCTGAAACCAACTGCTCCCCCTGTCCTCCACTGGATTCAATGGGATTCCATACTATTGGCTGCAACCAACTGCTCCCCCTGTCCTCCACTGGATTCAATGGGATTCCATACCACTGGCTGCAACCAACTGCTCCCCCTGTCCTTCACTGGATTCAATGGAATTCCATACTAGTGGCTGCAACCAACTGCTCCCCCTGTCCTCCACTGGATTCAATGGGATTCCATACTAGTGGCTGCAACCAACTGCTCCCCCTGTCCTCCACTGGATTCAATGGGATTCCATACCACTGGCTGCAACCAACTGCTCCCCCTGTCCTCCACTGGATTCAATGGGATTCCATACTAGTGGCTGCAACCAACTGCTCCCCCTGTCCTCCACTGGATTCAATGGGATTCCATACTAGTGGCTGCAACCAACTGCTCCCCCTGTCCTCCACTGGATTCAATGGGATTCCATACTAGTGGCTGCAACCAACTGCTCCCCCTGTCCTCCACTGGATTCGATGGGATTCCATACAATTGGCTGCAACCAACTGCTCCCCCTGTCCTCCACTGGATTCGATGGGATTCCATACAATTGGCTGCAACCAACTGCTCCCCCTGTCCTCCACTGGATTCAATGGGATTCCAGACTATTGGCTGCAACCAACTGCTCCCCCTGTCCTCCACTGGATTCAATGGGATTCCATACCACTGGCTGCAACCAACTGCTCCCCCTGTCCTCCACTGGATTCAATGGGATTCCATACTATTGGCTGCACCCAACTGCTCCCCCTGTCCTCCACTGGATTCAATGGGATTCCATACTATTGGCTGCAACCAACTGCTCCCCCTGTCCTCCACTGGATTCAATGGGATTCCATACTAGTGGCTGCAACCAACTGCTCCCCCTGTCCTCCACTGGATTCAATGGGATTCCATACTAGTGGCTGCAACCAACTGCTCCCCCTGTCCTCCACTGGATTCAATGGGATTCCATACCACTGGCTGCAACCAACTGCTCCCCCTGTCCTCCACTGGATTCAATGGGATTCCATACTAGTGGCTGCAACCAACTGCTCCCCCTGTCCTCCACTGGATTCAATGGGATTCCATACTAGTGGCTGCAACCAACTGCTCCCCCTGTCCTCCACTGGATTCAATGGGATTCCATACTAGTGGCTGCAACCAACTGCTCCCCCTGTCCTCCACTGGATTCAATGGGATTCCATACTAGTGGCTGCAACCAACTGCTCCCCCTGTCCTCCACTGGATTCAATGGGATTCCATACTAGTGGCTGCAACCAACTGCTCCCCCTGTCCTCCACTGGATTCAATGGGATTCCATACTAGTGGCTGCACCCAACTGCTCCCCCTGTCCTCCACTGGATTCGATGGGATTCCATACTATTGGCTGCACCCAACTGCTCCCCCTGTCCTCCACTGGATTCGATGGGATTCCATACCACTGGCTGCAACCAACTGCTCCCCCTGTCCTTCACTGGATTCAATTGGATTCCATACTATTGGCTGCAACCTACTGCTCCCCCTGTCCTCCACTGGATTCAATGGGATTCCATACTATTGGCTGCACCCAACTGCTCCCCCTGTCCTCCACTGGATTCAATGGGATTCCATACTATTGGCTGCAACCAACTGCTCCCCCTGTCCTCCACTGGATTCGATGGGATTCCATACAATTGGCTGCAACCAACTGCTCCCCCTGTCCTCCACTGGATTCAATGGGATTCCATACTAGTGGCTGCAACCAACTGCTCCCCCTGTCCTCCACTGGATTCGATGGGATTCCATACAATTGGCTGCAACCAACTGCTCCCCCTGTCCTCCACTGGATTCAATGGGATTCCATACTAGTGGCTGCAACCAACTGCTCCCCCTGTCCTCCACTGGATTCAATGGGATTCCATACTAGTGGCTGCAACCAACTGCTCCCCCTGTCCTCCACTGGATTCAATGGGATTCCATACTAGTGGCTGCAACCAACTGCTCCCCCTGTCCTCCACTGGATTGAAAAAGTCTCTCAAGTGGCGAGATTCGAAGAATTAATAAGTCGGACTACTGATTCCATGGCTTCCATACTGGTCCTGGTGTCATACTGCCAATACGTGAGGGGGGCCGGTGTCATATCGCTGATATGTGAGGGGGGGCCTGGTGTCATACCGCCAATACGTGAGGGAACCCAGTGTCATACCGCTGCTATAATATGACCTATCCACACCCTGACTTCTTTCCAGAAAGTGCTAATACTGGTGTAAAAGAGGCGATTGGCAAATAAAAAACACTTTGCGACGTTATTTTGCCATAAGCACAAGGGGTGGATGAATTTCCCAGTGTGTTCAAAGCGAGAAAAAAAATAGAGTAAAGACACAGACTGATGTGGGCCAAACTGTGGTGACCACATTTATGGGGGGTGGGGGGGCATCTCCAATATGGCCGGTCTTGTGGGGTGTTCATGATATATTTTAGTTAGAACCTACCAGAAGTGCTCCAAGGAAGGACAACCAATGAACCAGCAACGGGGTCATGCGAACCTAAAGCTCATCAGTGGATGTGAGGAGTGAAGGCTCGCCCGTCTGGTCTGACCGCAGATAAAACCCCCTGGAGCACAAGCTGCTGGAACGTGTCTGTCGGCTGGGCAGCATTCACACCATGTGGCCTGTGGCAGTTTTCTGGCATACAAGGCATAAAAATAGCAAACGTGTTAAAAGGAAATTTGCACAAAAAAAATACTTTTTTAATTTGGTTCTGCGCTGCCCGTGACACTTTTCCAAGGAGGCCTCATCAGATTTACCATCATTTACACCCGAAATGTGGCGTAACTGATGGGGGAAACGTATGGCGGCTACGAGTTGGCGCACATTTCCCCTGAATCGTGCTTTATCTACGAGGAGCGCCCGATCATACTGACCATAATGTCTTCTGTCCATCGTCATCAGAAGTGTAGGATGGAACAGTAAAAGATGCCTGGTCAGCAAAACCCTCCTTAAAGGATCTTAAAGGGAATGTCTCTCCCACCTTGTTTCCCAATAGAGGCCCCATCTATAGTATAGAGCAGGGGTAGGGAACGTACGGCTCTCCAGCTGTTGCAAAACTACATCTCCCAGCATGCACACTGGCTCTGCTGTTCTTGGAACTCCCATGGAAGTGAATGGAGCATTCTGAGAGTTGTAGTTTCACAGTAGCCGGAGAGCCGAAGGTTCCCTACCCCTGGTATAGAGAATAAATCCCTGATCAGTGGGATCTGAACACGGAGACCCCCACTTATCCCAAGAACAGGAGATTATTGTCCCCTCGTGACTGGTAGTGGCCAGCGCCCCCATTCTCTTCAGTGGGTGCACCAGAGATAGCCAAAGTCCAGCATTCAGTGATATCTGACACCGTCCACCACCAGATACACCGACATTCAGCAAAGCAGGTGAGAAGAACCCCCTGAACTCTCAGGACCGGTGGGGGACGCAGCCGTCAGACCCCTGAACTCTCGGGACCTGTGGGGGACGCAGCCGTCAGACCCCTGAACTTTCAGGACCTGTGGGGGACGCAGCCGTCAGACCCCTGAACTCTCGGGATCGGTGGGGGATGCAGCCGTCAGACCCCTGAACTCTCGGGACCTGTGGGGGGTGCAGCCGTCAGACCCCTGAACTCTCGGGACCTGTGGGGGGCGCAGCCGTCAGACCCCTGAACTCTCGGGACCTGTGGGGGACGCAGCCGTCAGACCCCTGAACTCTCGGGACCGGTGGGGGACGCAGCCGTCAGACCCCTGAACTCTCGGGACCTGTGGGGGAGGCAGCCGTCAGACCCCTGAACTCTCGGGACCTGTGGGGGACGCAGCCGTCAGACCCCTGAACTCTCGGGATCGGTGGGGGATGCAGCCGTCAGACCCCTGAACTCTCGGGACCGGTGGGGGACGCAGCCGTCAGACCCCTGAACTCTCGGGACCGGTGGGGGGCGCAGCCGTCAGACCCCTGAACTCTCGGGACCTGTGGGGGACGCAGCCGTCAGACCTCTGAACTCTCGGGACCGGTGGGGGACGCAGCCGTCAGACCCCTGAACTCTCGGGACCGGTGGGGGACGCAGCCGTCAGACCCCTGAACTCTCGGGACCGGTGGGGGACGCAGCCGTCAGACCCCTGAACTCTCGGGACCGGTGGGGGACCCAGCCGTCAGACCCCTGAACTCTCGGGACCGGTGGGGGACGCAGCCGTCAGACCCCTGAACTCTCGGGACCGGTGGGGGACGCAGCCGTCAGACCCCTGAACTCTCGGGACCTGTGGGGGACGCAGCCGTCAGACCCCTGAACTCTCGGGATCGGTGGGGGACGCAGCCGTCAGACCCCTGAACTCTCGGGACCTGTGGGGGACGCAGCCGTCAGACCCCTGAACTCTCGGGACCGGTGGGGGACGCAGCTGTTAGACCCCTGAACTCTCGGGACCGGTGGGGGACGCAGCCGTCAGACCCCTGAACTCTCGGGATCGGTGGGAGACGCAGCTGTTAGACCCCTGAACTCTCGGGACCTGTGGGGGACGCAGCCGTCAGACCCCTGAACTCTCGGGACCGGTGGGGGATGTAGCCGTCAGACCCCTGAACTCTCGGGAACGGTGGGGGAGGCAGCCGTCAGACCCCTGAACTCTCAGGACCGGTGGGGGACGCAGCCGTCAGACCCCTGAACTCTCGGGACCTGTGGGGGACGCAGCCGTCAGACCACTGAACTCTCGGTACCGGTGGGGGACGCAGCCGTCAGACCCCTGAACTCTCGGGACCTGTGGGGGGCGCAGCAGTCAGACCCCTGAACTCTCGGGACCGGTGGGGGAGGCAGCCGTCAGACCCCTGAACTCTCAGGACCTGTGGGGGACGCAGCCGTCAGACCCCTGAACTCTCGGGACCGGTGGGGGAGGCAGCCGTCAGACCCCTGAACTCTCGGGACCGGTAGGGGACGCAGCCGTCAGACCCCTGAACTCTCGGGACCTGTGGGGGACGCAGCCGTCAGACCCCTGAACTCTCGGGACCGGTGGGGGACGCAGCCGTCAGACCCCTGAACTCTCGGGATCGGTGGGGGACGCAGCCGTCAGATCCCTGAACTCTCGGGATCGGTGGGGGACGCAGCTGTTAGACCCCTGAACTCTCGGGATCGGTGGGGGACGCAGCCTTCAGACCCCTGAACTCTCGGGACCGGTGGGGGACACAGCCGTCAGACCCCTGAACTCTCGGGACCGGTGGGGGACACAGCCGTCAGACCCCTGAACTCTCGGGACCTGTGGGGGACGCAGCCGTCAGACCCCTGAACTCTCGGGACCGGTGGGGGACGCAGCCGTCAGACCCCTGAACTCTCGGGATCGGTGGGGGACGCAGCTGTTGGACCCCTGAACTCTCGGGACCAGTGGGGGAGGCAGCCGTCAGACCCCTGAACTCTCGGGACCTGTGGGGGGTGCAGCCGTCAGACCCCTAAACTCTTGGGTCCGGTGGGGGACACAGCCGTCAGACCCCTGAACTCTCGGGACCTGTGGGGGACGCAGCCGTCAGACCCCTGAACTCTCGGGACCGGTGGGGGACACAGCCGTCAGACCCCTGAACTCTCGGGACCGGTAGGGGACGCAGCCGTCAGACCCCTGAACTCCCGGGACCGGTGGGGGGCGCAGCCGTCAGACCCCTGAACTCTCGGGACCGGTGGGGGACACAGCCGTCAGACCCCTGAACTCTCGGGACCGGTGGGGGATGCAGCCATCAGACCCCTGAACTCTCGGGACCGGTGGTGGACGCAGCCGTCAGACCCCTGAACTCTCGGGACCTGTGGGGGACGCAGCTGTCAGACCCCTGAACTCTCGGGACCTGTGGGGGACGCAGCCGTCAGACCCCTGAACTCTCGGGACCTGTGGGGGACGCAGCCGTCAGACCCCTGAACTCTCGGGACCTGTGGGGGAGGCAGCCGTCAGACCCCTGAACTCTCGGGACCTGTGGGGGATGCAGCCGTCAGACCCCTGAACTCTCGGGACCGTGGGGGGCGCAGCCGTCAGACCCCTGAACTCTCAGGACCTGTGGGGGATGCAGCCGTCAGACCCCTGAACTCTCAGGACCTGTGGGGGAGGCAGCCGTCAGATCCCTGAACTCTCGGGACCGGTGGGGGATGCAGCCGTCAGACCCCTGAACTCTCAGGACCGGTGGGGGACGCAGCCATCAGACCCCTGAACTCGCGGGACCGGTGGGGGACGCAGCCGTCAGATCCCTGAACTCTCGGGATCTGTGGGGGAGGCAGCCGTCAGACCCCTGAACTCTCGGGACCGGTGGGGGACATAGCCGTCAGACCCCTGAACTCTCAGGACCTGTGGGGGACGTAGCCGTCAGACCCCTGAACTCTCGGGACCAGTGGGGGACGCAGCCGTCAGACCCCTGAACTCTCAGGAACGGTGGGGACGCAGCCGTCAGACCCCTGAACTCTCGGGACCGGTGGGGGACACAGCTGTCAGACTCCTGAACTCTCGGGACCTGTGGGGGACGCAGCCGTCAGACCCCTGAACTCTCGGGACCGGTGGGGGACACAGCTGTCAGACTCCTGAACTCTCGGGAACTGTGGGGGAGGCAGCCGTCAGACCCCTGAACTCTCGGGACCTGTGGGGGAGGCAGCCGTCAGACCCCTGAACTCTCGGGACCTGTGGGGGATGCAGCCGTCAGACCCCTGAACTCTCGGGACCGTGGGGGGCGCAGCCGTCAGACCCCTGAACTCTCAGGACCTGTGGGGGATGCAGCCGTCAGACCCCTGAACTCTCAGGACCTGTGGGGGAGGCAGCCGTCAGATCCCTGAACTCTCGGGACCGGTGGGGGATGCAGCCGTCAGACCCCTGAACTCTCAGGACCGGTGGGGGACGCAGCCATCAGACCCCTGAACTCTCGGGACCGGTGGGGGACGCAGCCGTCAGATCCCTGAACTCTCGGGATCTGTGGGGGAGGCAGCCGTCAGACCCCTGAACTCTCGGGACCGGTGGGGGACATAGCCGTCAGACCCCTGAACTCTCAGGACCTGTGGGGGACGTAGCCGTCAGACCCCTGAACTCTCGGGACCAGTGGGGGACGCAGCCGTCAGACCCCTGAACTCTCAGGAACGGTGGGGACGCAGCCGTCAGACCCCTGAACTCTCGGGACCGGTGGGGGACACAGCTGTCAGACTCCTGAACTCTCGGGACCGGTGGGGGACGCAGCCGTCAGACCCCTGAACTCTCAGGACCTGTGGGGGACGCAGCCGTCAGACCCCTGAACTCTCGGGACCTGTGGGGGAGGCAGCCGTCAGACCCCTGAACTCTCGGGACCTGTGGGGGAGGCAGCCGTCAGACCCCTGAACTCTCAGGACAGGTGGGGGACGCAGCCGTCAGACCCCTGAACTCTCAGGACCTGTGGGGGACGCAGCCGTCAGACCCCAGAACTCTCGGGACCGGTGGGGGACGCAGCCGTCAGACCCCTGAACTCTCGGGACCTGTGGGGGAGGCAGCCGTCAGACCCCTGAACTCTCGGGACCTGTGGGGGAGGCAGCCGTCAGACCCCTGAACTCTCAGGACAGGTGGGGGACGCAGCCGTCAGACCCCTGAACGCTCGGGAACTGTGGGGGAGGCAGCCGTCAGACCCCTGAACGCTCGGGACCTGTGGGGGACGCAGCCGTCAGACCCCTGAACTCTCGGGACCTGTGGGGGAGGCAGCCGTCAGACCCCTGAACTCTCGGGACCTGTGGGGGAGGCAGCCGTCAGACCCCTGAAATCTCAGGACAGGTGGGGGATGCAGCTGTCAGACCCCTGAACTCTCGGGATCGGTGGGGGACGCAGCCGTCAGACCCACACCCAGCAGATATTTGTCACCTATCCTGTGGACAGATAAATACTTTTCATGGCATAATCCTATTTACAGGGTTGTATTTTAGGTTTAGTACCTATTGCAGCGGCCAATCCCCACAGCTCTGACACTAATCTATCCTGACCACTAGGACCCCCACCATCATCAAAACAGGGGTCCTACCAGAGCCGCACCTCCCATGAGGCAACCTGAAGCGACCGGGGAGGGCGGCATTTTTGCTTACCTAAGCCAGTCCAGGACTAACTGTCCTGGACTGGCTTAGCGTCACCGAGCGGTGGATTGGGGAGGCCACTGGAGCAGAGAACAGGTCCTCTCCGTGCCTGCTCTCTGCCTGCTAACGCCGCTTCGCGCAGCCCCCCTCCACTCTGGCTTTCTGTCGTCCGCCTCGGGCGGCAAAAAAGGCAGGTTCACCCCTGGGTCCTACATTTGTACTACTGCGCCATTCATCTCTATGGGACTGCTGAAAAGAAGTAGAGATCAGAATTCTCTCTGGCATCTCAAAGAGATGAACGAATCAGCAGTGCACATTGTGGATCATATAGGGGAGAAACAGGACATGTGATCAGTGGGGGTCCCAATAGACAGATCCAGTATTCCTAGAGGACTATACAGTGTACAGAGCTGTAGTATTAACCACCGCCTATATACAGTGTACAGAGCTGTACTATTAACCACCGCCTATATACAGAGTACAGAGCTGTAGTATTAACCACCGCCTATATACAGTGTACAGAGTTGTAGTATTAGCCACCGCCTATATACAGTGTACAGAGCTGTAGTATTAACCACCGCCTGCATACAGTATACAGAGCTGTAGTATTAACCACCGCCTATATACAGAGTACAGAGCTGTAGTATTAACCACCGCCTATATATAGTGTACAGAGCTGTAGTATTAGCCACCGCCTATATACAGTGTACAGAGCTGTAGTATTAACCACCGCCTGCATACAGTGTACAGAGCTGTAGTATTAACCACCGCCTATATATAGTGTACAGAGCTGTAGTATTAGCCACCGCCTATATACAGTGTACAGAGCTGTAGTATTAACCACCGCCTATATACAGTGTACAGAGCTGTAGTATTAACCACCGCCTATATACAGTGTACAGAGCTGTAGTATTAACCACCGCCTATATATAGTGTACAGAGCTGTAGTATTAGCCACCGCCTATATACAGTGTACAGAGCTGTAGTATTAACCACCGCCTATATACAGTGTACAGAGCTGTAGTATTAACCACCGCCTATATACAGTGTACAGAGCTGTAGTATTAACCACCGCCTATATACAGTGTACAGAGCTGTAGTATTAACCACCGCCTATATACAGAGTACAGAGCTGTAGTATTAACCACCGCCTATATACAGTGTACAGAGTTGTAGTATTAACCACCGCCTGTATACAGTGTACAGAGCTGTAGTATTAACCACCGCCTGCATATAGTGTACAGAGCTGTAGTATTAACCACCGCCTATATACAGTGTACAGAGCTGTAGTATTAACCACCGCCTATATACAGTGTACAGAGCTGTAGTATTAACCACCGCCTATATACAGTGTACAGAGCTGTAGTATTAACAACCGCCTGTATACAGTGTACAGAGCTGTAGTATTAACCACCGCCTGTATACAGTGTACAGAGCTGTAGTATTAACCACCACCTATATACAGTGTACAGAGCTGTAGTATTAACCACCGCCTATATACAGTGTACAGAGCTGTAGTATTAACCACCGCCTATATACAGTGTACAGAGCTGTAGTATTAACCACCGCCTGTATACAGTGTACAGAGCTGTAGTATTAACCACCGCCTGCATATAGTGTACAGAGCTGTAGTATTAACCACCGCCTATATACAGTGTACAGAGCTGTAGTATTAACCACCGCCTATATACAGTGTACAGAGCTGTAGTATTAACCACCGCCTGTATACAGTGTACAGAGCTGTAGTATTAACCACCGCCTATATACAGTGTACAGAGCTGTAGTATTAACCACCGCCTGTATACAGTGTACAGAGCTGTAGTATTAACCACCGCCTATATACAGTGTACAGAGCTGTAGTATTAACCACCGCCTGTATACAGTGTACAGAGCTGTAGTATTAACCACCGCCTGCATATAGTGTACAGAGCTGTAGTATTAACCACCGCCTATATACAATGTACAGAGCTGTAGTATTAACCACTGCCTATATACAGTGTACAGAGCTGTAGTATTAACCACCGCCTATATACAGTGTACAGAGCTGTAGTATTAACCAACGCCTGTATACAGTGTACAGAGCTGTAGTATTAACCACCGCCTATATACAGTGTACAGAGTTGTAGTATTAACCACCGCCTATATACAGTGTACAGAGCTGTAGTATTAACCACCGCCTATATATAGTGTACAGAGCTGTAGTATTAGCCACCGCCTATATACAGTGTACAGAGCTGTAGTATTAACCACCGCCTATATACAGTGTACAGAGCTGTAGTATTAACCACCGCCTATATACAGTGTACAGAGCTGTAGTATTAACCACCGCCTGTATACAGTGTACAGAGCTGTAGCATTAACCACCGCCTATATACAGTGTACAGAGCTGTAGTATTAACCACCGCCTGTATACAGTGTACAGAGCTGTAGTATTAACCACCGCCTGCATATAGTGTACAGAGCTGTAGTATTAACCACCGCCTATATACAGTGTACAGAGCTGTAGTATTAACCACTGCCTATATACAGTGTACAGAGCTGTAGTATTAACCACCGCCTATATACAGTGTACAGAGCTGTAGTATTAACCAATGCCTGTATACAGTGTACAGAGCTGTAGTATTAACCACCGCCTATATACAGTGTACAGAGTTGTAGTATTAACCACCGCCTATATACAGTGTACAGAGCTGTAGTATTAACCACCGCCTATATATAGTGTACAGAGCTGTAGTATTAGCCACTGCCTATATACAGTGTACAGAGCTGTAGTATTAACCACCGCCTATATACAGTGTACAGAGCTGTAGTATTAACCACCGCCTATATACAGTGTACAGAGCTGTAGTATTAACCACCACCAATATACAGTGTACAGAGCTGTAGTATTAACCACCGCCTGTATCCAGTGTACAGAGCTGTAGTATTAACCACCGCCTATATACAGTGTACAGAGCTGTAGTATTAACCACCGCCTGTATACAGTGTACAGAGCTGTAGTATTAACCACCACCTGTATACAGTGTACAGAGCTGTAGTATTAACCACCGCCTGTATACAGTGTACAGAGCTGTAGTATTAACCACCGCCTATATACAGTGTACAGAGCTGTAGTATTAACCACCGCCTATATACAGTGTACAGAGCTGTAGTATTAACCACCGCCTATATACAGTGTACAGAGCTGTAGTATTAACCACCGCCTGTATACAGTGTACAGAGCTGTAGTATTAACCACCGCCTGCATATAGTGTACAGAGCTGTAGTATTAACCACCGCCTATATACAGTGTACAGAGCTGTAGTATTAACCACCGCCTATATACAGTGTACAGAGCTGTAGTATTAACCACCGCCTGTATACAGTGTACAGAGCTGTAGTATTAACCACCGCCTATATACAGTGTACAGAGCTGTAGTATTAACCACCGCCTGTATACAGTGTACAGAGCTGTAGTATTAACCACCGCCTATATACAGTGTACAGAGCTGTAGTATTAACCACCGCCTGTATACAGTGTACAGAGCTGTAGTATTAACCACCGCCTGCATATAGTGTACAGAGCTGTAGTATTAACCACTGCCTATATACAGTGTACAGAGCTGTAGTATTAACCACCGCCTATATACAGTGTACAGAGCTGTAGTATTAACCAACGCCTGTATACAGTGTACAGAGCTGTAGTATTAACCACCGCCTATATACAGTGTACAGAGTTGTAGTATTAACCACCGCCTATATACAGTGTACAGAGCTGTAGTATTAACCACCGCCTATATATAGTGTACAGAGCTGTAGTATTAGCCACCGCCTATATACAGTGTACAGAGCTGTAGTATTAACCACCGCCTATATACAGTGTACAGAGCTGTAGTATTAACCACCGCCTGTATACAGTGTACAGAGCTGTAGTATTAACCACCGCCTATATACAGTGTACAGAGCTGTAGTATTAACCACCGCCTGTATACAGTGTACAGAGCTGTAGTATTAACCACCGCCTATATACAGTGTACAGAGCTGTAGTATTAACCACCGCCTGTATACAGTGTACAGAGCTGTAGTATTAACCACCGCCTGCATATAGTGTACAGAGCTGTAGTATTAACCACTGCCTATATACAGTGTACAGAGCTGTAGTATTAACCACCGCCTATATACAGTGTACAGAGCTGTAGTATTAACCAACGCCTGTATACAGTGTACAGAGCTGTAGTATTAACCACCGCCTATATACAGTGTACAGAGTTGTAGTATTAACCACCGCCTATATACAGTGTACAGAGCTGTAGTATTAACCACCGCCTATATATAGTGTACAGAGCTGTAGTATTAGCCACCGCCTATATACAGTGTACAGAGCTGTAGTATTAACCACCGCCTATATACAGTGTACAGAGCTGTAGTATTAACCACCGCCTATATACAGTGTACAGAGCTGTAGTATTAACCACCGCCTATATACAGTGTACAGAGCTGTAGTATTAACCACCACCAATATACAGTGTACAGAGCTGTAGTATTAACCACCGCCTGTATCCAGTGTACAGAGCTGTAGTATTAACCACCGCCTATATACAGTGTACAGAGCTGTAGTATTAACCACCACCAATATACAGTGTACAGAGCTGTAGTATTAACCACCGCCTGTATCCAGTGTACAGAGCTGTAGTATTAACCACCGCCTGTATACAGTGTACAGAGCTGTAGTATTAACCACCGCCTGTATACAGTGTACAGAGCTGTAGTATTAACCACCGCCTGTATACAGTGTACAGAGCTGTAGTATTAAGATACCTTTAGGGCATCAATGCTGCTTTTCTCTGTCTGATCCATTTGTGACACAGATCTCTGCCCTGTGGGTGGCTTTGTTTCTACAGTATTGTTAGTCTTAGTGTGTTATATGATTCCTGAGTCTACCCCAGTATGAGTGGACCCCTATGATGCCCGAGTCTACCCCAGTATGAGTAGACCCCTATGATTCCCGAGTCTACCCCAGTATGAGTGGACCCCTATGATGCCCGAGTCTACCCCAGTATGAGTAGACCCCTATGATTCCCGAGTCTACCCCAGTATGAGTAGACCCCTATGATTCCTGAGTCTACCCCAGTATGAGTGGACCCCTATGATTCCTGAGTCTACCCCAGTATGAGTAGACCCCTATGATTCCCGAGTCTACCCCAGTATGAGTAGACCCCTATGATTCCTCAGTCTACCCCAGTATGAGTAGACCCCTATGATTCCTGAGTCTACCCCAGTATGAGTAGACCCCTATGATTCCTGAGTCTACCCCAGTATGAGTAGACCCCTATGATTCCCGAGTCTACCCCAGTATGAGTGGACCCCTATGATTCCCAAGTCAACCCCAGTATGAGTGGACCCCTATGATTCCTGAGTCTACCCCAGTATGAGTAGACCCCTATGATTCCCGAGTCTACCCCAGTATGAGTGGGCCCCTATGATTCCCGAGTCTACCCCAGTATGAGTAGACCCCTATGATTCCTGAGTCTACCCCAGTATGAGTGGACCCCTATGATGGCTGAGTCTACCCCAGTATGAGTGGACCCCTATGATGGCTGAGTCTACCCCAGTATGAGTAGACCCCTATGATGTCCAAGTCTACCTCAGTATGAGTCTACCCCAGTATGAGTGGACCCCTATGATTCCCGAGTCTACCCCAGTATGAGTAGACCCCTATGATTCCCGAGTCTACCCCAGTATGAGTAGACCCCTATGATTCCTGAGTCTACCCCAGTATGAGTAGACCCCTATGATTCCCGAGTCTACCCCAGTATGAGTAGACCCCTATGATTCCTGAGTCTACCCCAGTATGAGTAGACCCCTATGATTCCCGAGTCTACCCCAGTATGAGTAGACCCCTATGATTCCTGAGTCTACCCCAGTATGAGTAGACCCCTATGATTCCCGAGTCTACCCCAGTATGAGTGGGCCCCTATGATTCCCGAGTCTACCCCAGTATGAGTAGACCCCTATGATTCCTGAGTCTACCCCAGTATGAGTGGACCCCTATGATGGCTGAGTCTACCCCAGTATGAGTGGACCCCTATGATGGCTGAGTCTACCCCAGTATGAGTAGACCCCTATGATGTCCAAGTCTACCTCAGTATGAGTCTACCCCAGTATGAGTGGACCCCTATGATGGCTGAGTCTACCCCAGTATGAGTGGACCCCTATGATGGCTGAGTCTACCCCAGTATGAGTAGACTCCTATGATTCCCGAGTCTACCCCATTATGAGTGGACCCCTAGGATGCCCGAGTCTACCCCAGTATGAGTGGGCCCCTATGATGGCTGAGTCTACCCCAGTATGAGTGGACCCCTAGGATGCCCGAGTCTATCCCAGTATGAGTGGACCCCTAGGACGACCGAGTCTATCCCAGTATGAGTGGACCTCTATGATGGCTGAGTCTACCCCAGTATGAGTAGACCCCTATGATGTCCAAGTCTACCCCAGTATGAGTCTACCCCAGTATGAGTCTACCCCAGTATGAGTGGACCCCTATGATGGCTGAGTCTACCCCAGTATGAGTGGACCCCTATGATGTCCAAGTCTACCCCAGTATGAGTCTACCCCAGTATGAGTCTACCCCAGTATGAGTGGACCCCTATGATTCCCGAGTCTACCCCAGTATGAGTAGACCCCTATGATGCCCGAGTCTACCCCAGTATGAGTGGACCCCTATGATGCCCGAGTCTACCCCAGTATGAGTAGACCCCTATGATACCCGAGTCTACCCCAGTATGAGTAGACCCCTATGATGCCCGAGTCTACCCCAGTATGAGTTGACCCCTATGATTCTCGAGTCTACCCCAGTATGAATAGACCCCTATGATTCCCGAGTCTACCCCAGTATGAGTGGACCCCTATGATTCCCGAGTCTACCCCAGTATGAGTGGACCCCTATGATGGCTGAGTCTACTCCAGTATGAGTGGACCCCTATGATGGCTGAGTCTACCCCAGTATGAGTGGACTCCTATGATGTCCAAGTCTACCCCAGTATGAGTGGACCCCTATGATTCCCGAGTCTACCCCAGTATGAGTAGACCCCTACGATGCCCGAGTCTACCCCAGTATGAGTAGACCCCTATGATTCTCGAGTCTACCCCAGTATGAATAGACCCCTATGATGCCCGAGTCTACCCCAGTATGAGTGGACCCCTATGATTCCCGAGTCTACCCCAGTATGAGTGGACCCCTATGATGGCTGAGTCTACCCCAGTATGAGTCTACCCCTATGATGGCTGAGTCTACCCCAGTATGAGTAGACCCCTATGATTCCCTAGTCTACCCCAGTATGAGTAGACCCCTATGATGGCTGAGTCTACCCCAGTATGAGTGGACCCCTATGATGTCCAAATCTACCGATATCATTACAATACCCCCTGGTGCAGTGACATGTCCGGCCATAGTCTTGGGCTGATCCTTACATGTCCTCACCACTAACCTCATCTACTGTAACGTACTGTTGTAGGTTTATGACCTCTCAGCATCTTATAGCGTCATTAGATCTGTCACAACTGACACACAAGACACAAATGTTCACAACATGTCGGTCCTATTCTTAGACCTTGAGCTTCTATATTACGCTGCGATGTCATGAAGGTCACACTGGTCACCACATTCCGCCACCACAGGAACTTGTATCATCAATGTCTTGGTTAGGATGGAGCGGATACTCTGTTATTGTCTGTCAGGCTGCCCTGTAATGCTCACATGGTTTGGGTTGGGGTCCTCTTCAGTAGTAGACTGCAGGCCCAGATCTCCAACCCCGAATGGAGCTTTCTGTCCCATCCTAAATGTATGTAAGACAGTCCCCTAAAGTATAAGTCAGGGCTCACCGTCAGTCCAGCAAAGCTGCAGCTACTGTAGACTACAGCACGAGATGTGTGCCCTGGCTATCAGGCGGGTGTCAGGTCCATGTGTTATCACTCCGATTACCCAGTCAGTCATGGAGTGTAGGCGGAGTAGGATGTTCTTCTCCGAATTCAAGGCCAAGGACAGACGTAAGACAAGTTTCCCGGCCTCCAGCACTTTACTCCCCCTCTCATATACTGAACACACAGACGGCTCAGATCACAGGACTCGGCCCCTTCCACCAGGCATCACTTCTGTACATGACCGATCCAAACATGTATCACCTCCTCATATATCTACATGATGGGGGGTCCTCCAGACAAGAGACCCCTATAGACAGCCTCAATACCGCCATTGTGATCCCCGACAATATCAAGCTTACATTGTAGACAGAGGGCCACATCTCCTCCAGTAGGGATGTACACAATCCTGTATAGGGACTCTCCTCCAGTAGGGATGTACACAATCCTGTATAGGGACTCTCCTCCAGTAGGGATGTACACAATCCTGTATAGGGACTCTCCTCCAGTAGTGATGTACACAATCCTGTATAGGGACTCTCCTCCAGTAGGGATGTACACAATCCTGTATAGGGACTCTCCTCCAGTAGGGATGTACACAATCCTGTATAGGGACTCTCCTCCAGTAGGGATGTACACAATCCTGTATAGGGACTCTCCTCCAGTAGGGATGTACACAATCCTATATAGGGACTCTCCTCCAGTAGGGATGTACACAATGTTGTATAGGGACTCTCCTCCAGTAGGGATGTACACAATCCTTTATAGAGACTCTCCTCCAGTAGGGATGTACACAATCCTATATAGGGATTCTCCTCCAGTAGGGATGTACACAATGTTGTATAGGGACTCTCCTCCAGTAGGGATGTACACAATCCTTTATAGGGACTCTCCTCCAGTAGGGATGTACACAATCCTGTATAGGGACTCTCCTCCAGTAGGGATGTACACAATCCTTTATGGGGACTCTCCTCTAGTAGGGTTGTACACAATCCTGTATAGGGACTCTCCTCCAGTAGGGATATACACAATCCTTTATAGGGACTCTCCTCCAGTAGTGATGTACATAATCCTTTATAGGGACTCTCCTCCAGTAGGAATGCACACAATCCTGTATAGGGACTCTCCTCCAGTAGGGATGTACACAATCCTGTATAGGGACTCTCCTCCAGTAGTGATGTACATAATCCTTTATAGGGACTCTCCTCCAGTAGGGATGTACACAATCCTGTATAGGGACTCTCCTCCAGTAGGGATGTACACAATCCTGTATAGGGACTCTCCTCCAGTAGGGATATACACAATCCTGTTTAGGGACTCTCCTCCAGTAGGGATGTACACAATCCTGTATAGGGACTCTCCTCCAGTAGGGATGTACACAATCCTGTATAGGGACTCTCCTCCAGTAGGGATGTACACAATCCTTTATAGGGACTCTCCTCCAGTAGGGATGTACACAATCCTATATAGGGACTCTCCTCCAGTAGGGATGTACACAATGTTGTATAGGGACTCTCCTCCAGTAGGGATGTACACAATCCTTTATAGGGACTCTCCTCCAGTAGGGATGTACACAATCCTGTATAGGGACTCTCCTCCAGTAGGGATGTACACAATCCTTTATAGGGACTCTCCTCCAGTAGTGATGTACACAATCCTGTATAGGGACTCTCCTCCAGTAGGGATGTACACAATCCTTTATAGGAACTCTCCTCCAGTAGGGATGTACACAATCCTTTATGGGGACTCTCCTCTAGTAGGGTTGTACACAATCCTGTATAGGGACTCTCCTCCAGTAGGGATATACACAATCCTTTATAGGGACTCTCCTCCAGTAGGAATGCACACAATCCTGTATAGGGACTCTCCTCCAGTAGGGATGTACACAATCCTGTATAGGGACTCTCCTCCAGTAGGGATGTACACAATCCTGTATAGGGACTCTCCTCCAGTAGGGATGTACACAATCCTTTATAGGGACTGTCGGGGGATGGTTAGAGTCTATACTATAGGCCATGTGTAATATATATTTCATGTGGAATGTATTCTCTAACCTGTTATATACATCAATGTGTAGTTGGCTGATTCGGGTCTAGTGTGTTAGCACATTGTATGCAAATACCTCTAACTAGTGAGGACCAGTGAGGACAATGGGTGGAGATAATCTGATCAGTGTCTCCAAGAAGATGTTGGACGGTGCATTGTCCATAGTAGACAGGGAGTCTGCTCTCCTTGGTATAGGTGAGGGGGAAAGGATCTGTGACTCAGCCCTTCCCCCCACAGATATAGGTGTAACAGTCTTAGTATATAGTATATAGCTAGCAGTTAGTATGTGTTAGCCGGCCTGTGCACAGCTCTGCAGAGAGCCAGGATTTAGTTACAGGACCAAGGAACCAAAGCTATCATTGGATTGTGACTTCCGTGGACTTATTGTTATTACGGTTGATGTGACCGCCGCCGGCTACTAACTTTGTGGATTACAATAAATTGCTGTTGTCTCCCGACCTCTTGCGTCCGTGTTGATTCAAAAGACCATCCGGAGGAAGACGTATACCTTCGCTCCGTGACAACTGGTTGGCAGCGGTGGGATCAACAGCGGACAGCGAGATGGACTACAGCAGCTCAGCGATTAATGGAGCCACAACCTCAGAATACAGGAACTGGACTATGGCAAGTCTACAAGTAAGGGCCCGGGAACTAAACCTGAGTTACCAGGGAAGAACGAAAGAGCAACTGATCGAGGCACTGGAGGAGATGACCCTGCAAAGCGACCATGAGGAGGGCTGCCCCCAGGAGACTGGAGAGATACGGGAGTGGCAGGTACAGACCCAAAAGAGCAGATGGGTTGTTTTGTATGAGGAGGAGTTGGCAGTGCTGGGGCTAGGAGCAACTGCAGAGCAAAGGAGTAGAGCATTACAGAGGGCTCAGGAAACGGAGAAGGAGGAACAGAGAATGGCGCATGAAAAGGAAAGAATGGCGCATGAAATGCGAATGGCTGAGATGACTACGCGGAATTATAATCAAACGCCGACCCCCAGCCCAACAGTGAGAGAACCACCATATGTCTCCCATAAACACTTCAAGACCTTTGATGAAGTGGCTGGGGATGTTGATGGATATTTTCAGGACTTCGAACACCAGTGCCACCTGATGGAAGTCCCAGAGAAGGATTGGGTCCGGTATCTGGTGGGGCACCTACGGGATGGGGCTGCGGAAGCTCTCAGAGCCATGGACCCTAGTGATCAGCGGGACTATGAGGCCATTAAAAGAGCGGTGCAGAAGTATTATGCAGTCACTCCAGAGACCTACCGAGTTCAGTTCCGCTCTTTGTCTTACAATGGGGGAAGCTCCTTCCACATGTTCGCCCACAAGTTGAAGCAAGCATGCAAGCGCTGGCTAGAAGGAGAGGAGGCTGTCACAGTCGATAAGATCCTCCAAGTCATACTTAAGGAACAGTTCTTTTCCCAGTGCCCCGCTGAGATCTGTGAGTGGGTGCTGGAACGGAACCCAGCCACAGTTGAGCAAGCTGCTTCCCTTGCAGATGAGGGCCTGACCATCAAGCCGCAGTGGAAGAGGTTGTTTGCAGAGGAGCGGAAAACTACCACAGTCCGCCAGACACCCTTCAGCCAGCCACCCACCTTTCGTGTCCGGCCTCAGGATTACAATTCCCCCTCTACCCCTGCCCCAGCCCATCGGCCTCCAGCTATGAACAACCCTGTCCCTAGACAACGACCTACTGGAAGAATGCTAGAGCGCAGATGTTTTGGGTGCGGGCGGCCTGGACATTTGCAAGCTAGCTGCCCTGCTAACTTGGGGGCACGGGCCACAGTGGCATCCCGGCCTATTCACTACCTGGGAACCACCCCTAGGACTGAAAGTTTGGCCCCATTTCCAGATGACTCCATGAATGAACCATCTGTTCCACCTCCAGGGGTCTATGGGATTCAGCCTTCCACCACACATCCTGCAAACCTTCAGCGGAAGCACTTGCAGGAGGTCCTACTGGATGGCTGAACAGTTGTTGGATTCCGGGACTCGGGAGCTTTCCTAACGGTAGCGGACCCCCGAGTGGTTCGACCCGAGGCCCTAGAGGAGGGCCCTGGCATTTCTATCAAGTTGGCAGGAGGTACTCGGAGACGTATTCCTAAAGCTACCGTGGAACTCGACTATGGTTATGGACCAAAACGATGCACAATTGGTGTGATGAGCGGGCTGCCGGCCGATGTTCTGTTAGGCAACGATGTTGGAAATCTACAGTGCCACTTTGTGGGAACAGTGACCCGAAGCCAAGCTCAGGGAGAAGCCAACATGGATCCACCGGATTTTCTGCCAGATGCCAGCCCTTCAACCCTACAACTTTACCATTCAGTACCGCCGAGGGAACCAACACCAGAACGCGGATGGGTTATCCGGGCAGGAGGACATATGAGCTATAGAGACTGATGTGCATTCCCCAATTTACCTGTGTAGGCCAATTGTGTCATGCACATGTTTTGAGAGGGGGAGGGGTTGTCACGGGATGGTTAGAGTCTATACTATAGGCAATGTGTAATATATATTTCATGTGGAATGTATTCTCTAACCTGTTATATACATCAAAGTGTAGTTGGCTGATTCGGGTCTAGTGTGTTAGCACATTGTATGCAAATACCTCTAACTAGTGAGGACAATGGGTGGAGATAATCTGATCTGTGTCTCCAAGAAGATGTTGGATGGTGCATTGTCCATAGTAGACAGGGAGTCTGCTCTTCTTGGTATAGGTGAGGGGGGAAGGATCTGTGACTCAGCCCTCCCCCCCCACAGATATAGGATGTAACAGTCTTAGTATATAGTATATAGCTAGCAGTTAGTATGTGTTAGCCGGCCTGTGCACAGCTCTGTAGAGAGCCAGGATTTAGTTACAGGACCAAGGAACCAAAGCTATCATTGGATTGTGACTTCTGTGGACTTATTGTTATTACGGTTGATGTGACCGCTGCCGGCTACTAACTTTGTGGATTACAATAAATTGCTGTTGTCTCCTGACCTCTTGCGTCCCTGTTGATTCAAGATATCCTCCGGAGGAAGGACATATACCTTTGCTCCGTGACAGGGACGCTCCTCCAGTAGTGATGTACACAATCCTGTATAGGGACTTGTTTTGCCAACTATTTTAGGGGGTCGGGTATGGCTTTAAAGAAAGCAACTCTGAATGCTTTACTAATTTTATTATATGAAGAATCAGTGATTACATAATGTCACGGGATGGTTAGAGTCTATACTATAGGCAATGTGTAATATATATTTCATGTGGAATGTATTCTCTAACCTGTTATATACATCAATGTGTAGTTGGCTGATTCGGGTCTAGTGTGTTAGCACATTGTATGCAAATACCTCTAACTAGTGAGGACCAGTGAGGACAATAGGTGGAGATAATCTAATCAGTGTCTCCAAGAAGATGTTGGATGGTGCATTGTCCATAGTAGACAGGGAGTCTGCTCTCCTTGGTATAGGTGAGGGGGGAAGGATCTGTGACTCAGCCCTTCCCACCCACAGATATAGGATGTAACAGTCTTAGTATATAGTTGTAGCTGGAGTTAGTATGTGTTAGCCGGCCTGTGCACAGCTCTGCAGAGAGCCAGGATTTAGTTACAGGACCAAGGAAACAAAGCTATCATTGGATTGTGACTTCTGTGGACTTATTGTTATTACGGTTGATGTGACCGCCGCCGGCTACTAACTTTGTGGATTACAATAAATTGCTGTTGTCTCCCGACCTCTTGCGTCCGTGTTGATTCAAAAGACCATCCGGAGGAAGACGTGTACCTTTGCTCCGTGACACATAAATTAACAGAAGATAGTGTGATATTGCGTACACATTTGTATAACACAAGTTACAAAGATTAATATACAAAGATTAAGATACAGAATCAACACCAGTCGCTTACACCATCATCTGCCTGGAAAAGAAAATCATCAACCGTGGAGGCGACCGGCGAAGGCAGAGAATTATCTCCATAGCTTACATTACACATCTATATACAGGTTAAAGCTTCACCAGGAATTATAAGCATCATCTATCCGGCATCAGCTGGGAGAAGCGGGCCAGCAAAGATAGAGAGTTCCTGGGATCCACACTGCGCCATGGGCGTCCCCTTAGCACGCAGGTCCAGACACTTCTAACTTCGCAGCAAACTTTCTCAGCTTATATCTTCTTGAAAACAAATGCCTGCGTAGCCCAATGCTATGCAAACTAACACATCAGTATTTTTCCAGTATAAGGCCTCCCCCCTCCGAATGGCCAGTTCTTCAGAGGTTAACCTGACACTGGGAAAATCCTTCATCGGATGTTGAAGGCTCCTGGTAATAAGCAAACCTGCATTCCCATCAACCAGTGTTATATGGTACAGCGTTCTCATAACAATAATCTGTGAGAAGCAATGATAAGAGAGCTCAGCGTAAATATGCAGCGTCTCTCACTAAACATTACCAAGTCTACAGAACTTACAGGCTAACTGTTACCATCTAATATTCTTAAAGGGATACTGTCAATATGGATTCCGGATGGTCAATTAATACCTTAGCACAACAGGACTCTCCTCCAGTAGGGATGTACACAATCCTGTATAGGGACTCTCCTCCAGTAGGGATGTACACAATCCTGTATAGGGACTCTCCTCCAGTAGGGATGTACACAATCCTGTATAGGGACTCTCCTCCAGTAGGGATGTACACAATCCTGTATAGGGACTCTCCTCCAGTAGGGATGTACACAATCCTGTATAGGGACTCTCCTCCAGTAGGGATATACACAATCCTGTATAGGGACTCTCCTCCAGTAGGGATGTACACAATCCTGTATAGGGACTCTCCTCCAGTAGGGATGTACACAATCCTGTATAGGGACTCTCCTCCAGTAGGGATGTACACAATCCTGTATAGGGACTCTCCTCCAGTAGTGATGTACACAATCCTGTATAGGGACTCTCCTCCAGTAGGGATGTACACAATCCTGTATAGGGACTCTCCTCCAGTAGTGATGTACACAATCCTGTATAGGGACTCTTCTCCAGTAGGGATGTACACAATCCTGTATAGGGACTCTCCTCCAGTAGGGATGTACACAATCCTGTATAGGGACTCTCCTCCAGTAGTGATGTACACAATCCTGTATAGGGACTCTCCTCCAGTAGGGATGTACACAATCCTTTATAGGGACTCTCCTCCAGTAGGGATGTAGACAATCTTGTATAGGGACTCTCCTCCAGTAGGAATGTACACAATCCTGTATAGGGACTCTCCTCCAGTAGGAATGTACACAATCCTGTATAGGGACTCTCCTCCAGTAGGAATGTACACAATCCTGTATAGGGACTCTCCTCCAGTAGGGATGTACACAATCCTTTATAGGGACTCTCCTCCAGTAGGGATGTACACAATCCTATATAGGGACTCTCCTCCAGTAGGGATGTACACAATGTTGTATAGGGACTCTCCTCCAGTAGGGATGTACAAAATCCTTTATAGGGACTCTCCTCCAGTAGGGATGTACACAATCCTGTATAGGGACTCTCCTCCAGTAGGGATGTACACAATCCTTTATAGGAACTCTCCTCCAGTAGGGATGTACACAATCCTTTATGGGGACTCTCCTCTAGTAGGGTTGTACACAATCCTGTATAGGGACTCTCCTCCAGTAGGGATATACACAATCCTTTATAGGGACTCTCCTCCAGTAGGAATGCACACAATCCTGTATAGGGACTCTCCTCCAGTAGGGATGTGCACAATCCTGTATAGGGACTCTCCTCCAGTAGGGATGTACACAATCCTGTATAGGGACTCTCCTCCAGTAGGGATGTACACAATCCTTTATAGGGACTCTCCTCTAGTAGGAATGTACACAATCCTGTATAGGGACTCTCCTCCAGTAGGGATGTACACAATCCTGTATAGGGACTCTCCTCCAGTAGGGATGTACACAATCCTTTATAGGGACTCTCCTCTAGTAGGAATGTACACAATCCTGTATAGGGACTCTCCTCCAGTAGAGATGTACACAATCCTGTATAGGGACTCTCCTCCAGTAGGGATGTACACAATCCTTTATAGGGACTCTCCTCTAGTAGGAATGTACACAATCCTTTATAGGGACTCTCCTCCAGTAGGAATGTACACAATCCTGTATAGGGACTCTCCTCCAGTAGGGATGTACACAATCCTTTATAGGGACTATCCTCCAGTAGGGATGTACACAATCCTGTATAGGGACTCTCCTCCAGTAGGGATGTACACAATCCTGTATAGGGACTCTCCTCCAGTAGGGATGTACACAATCCTGTATAGGGACTCTCCTCCAGTAGGGATGTAGACAATCCTGTATAGGGACTCTCCTCCAGTAGGGATGTAGACAATCCTGTATAGGGACTCTCCTCCAGTAGGGATATACACAATCCTGTATAGGGACTCTTCTCCAGTAGGGATGTACACAATCCTGTATAGGGACTCTCCTCCAGTAGTGATGTATACAATCCTGTATAGGGACTCTCCTCCTGTAGGGATGTACACAATCCTGTATAGGGACTATCCTCCAGTAGGGATGTACACAATCCTGTATAGGGACTCTCCTCCAGTAGGGATGTACACAATCCTGTATAGGGACTATCCTCCAGTAGGGATGTACACAATCCTTTATAGGGACTATCCTCCATTAGGGATGTACACAATCCTGTATAGGGACTCTCCTCCAGTAGGGATGTACACAATCCTGTATAGGGACTCTCCTCCAGTAGGGATGTACACAATCCTGTATAGGGACTCTCCTCCAGTAGGGATGTACACAATCCTTTATAGGGACTCTTCTCCAGTAGGGATGTACACAATCCTTTATAGGGACTCTCCTCCAGTAGGAATGTACACAATCCTGTATAGGGACTCTCCTCCAGTAGGGATGTACACAATCCTGTATAGGGACTCTCCTCCAGTAGGGATGTACACAATCCTGTATAGGGACTCTCCTCTAGTAGGAATGTACACAATCCTGTATACGGACTCTCCTCCAGTAGGGATGTACACAATCCTTTATAGGGACTCTCCTCCAGTAGGAATGTACACAATCCTGTATAGGGACTCTCCTCCAGTAGGGATGTACACAATCCTGTATAGGGACTCTCCTCCAGTAGGGATGTACACAATCCTGTATAGGGACTCTCCTCCAGTAGGGATGTAGACAATCCTGTATAGGGACTCTACTCCAGTAGGGATGTAGACAATCTTGTATAGGGACTCTCCTCCAGTAGGGATGTACACAATCCTGTATAGGGACTCTTCTCCAGTAGGGATGTACACAATCCTTTATAGGGACTCTCCTCCAGTAGGGATGTACACAATCCTGTATAGGGACTCTCCTCCAGTAGTGATGTACACAATCCTGTATAGGGACTCTCCTCCTGTAGGGATGTACACAATCCTGTATAGGGACTCTCCTCCAGTAGGGATGTACACAATCCTGTATAGGGACTCTCCTCCAGTAGGGATGTACACAATCCTGTATAGGGACTCTCCTCCAGTAGTGATGTACACAATCCTGTATAGGGACTCTCCTCCTGTAGGGATGTACACAATCCTGTATAGGGACTCTCCTCCAGTAGGGATGTACACAATCCTGTATAGGGACTCTCCTACAGTAGGGATGTACACAATCCTGTATAGGGACTCTCCTCCAGTAGGGATGTACACAATCCTTTATAAGGACTCTCCTCTAGTAGTGATGTACACAATCCTGTATAGGGACTCTCCTCCTGTAGGGATGTACACAATCCTGTATAGGGACTCTCCTCCAGTAGGGATGTACACAATCCTGTATAGGGACTCTCCTACAGTAGGGATGTACACAATCCTGTATAGGGACTCTCCTCCAGTAGGGATGTACACAATCCTTTATAAGGACTCTCCTCTAGTAGGGATGTACACAATCCTGTATAGGGACTCTCCTCCTGTAGGGATGTACACAATCCTGTATAGGGACTCTCCTCCAGTAGGGATGTACACAATCCTGTATAGGGACTCTCCTACAGTAGGGATGTACACAATCCTGTATAGGGACTCTTCTCCAGTAGGGATGTACACAATCCTTTATAGGGACTCTCCTCCAGTAGGGATGTACACAATCATGTATAGGGACTCTCCTCCACTAGTGATGGGTATGTAAAGCTGTTTTGGAGGTTTTCCAGCTATAGTGATATCCGTATAAAGGACACGCCTACACTATGGATATATATGATTGGTTGACACACATGGATGACACGGAGAGGTTTGAGGTGGAATCCTGGGACCTCTAACATCACATGTTCTAGATGGATGCATGAACCTTCACAGCTGACATTACAATTCTGTATTTCTCTTGTATCTAACTCCCTGAAGACATTTAGAAATTTCAAGTAGTATATTCCATATGTCACATGTCAGTCCTCCCGCTACACCCCGTATGTCACGCCAGTCCTCCCGATACACCCCGTATGTCACGTCAGTCCTCCAGATACACCCCATATGTCACGTCAGTCCTCCCGATATACCCCGTATATCACGTCAGTCCTCCCGATACACCCCGTATGTCACACGTCAGTCCTCCCGATACACCCCGTATGTCACACGTCAGTCCTCCCGATACACCCCGTATGTCACACGTCAGTCCTCCCGATACACCCCGTATGTCACACGTCAGTCCTCCCGATACACCCCGTATGTCACACGTCAGTCCTCCCGATATACCCCGTATATCACATGTCAGTCCTCCCGATACACCCCGTATGTCACGTCAGTCCTTCCGATACACCCCATGTCACGTCAGTCCTGCCGATATACCCCGTATGTCACACGTCATTCCTCCCGATACACCCCGTATGTCACATGTGAGTAACTGACATTAACCCCTGCCGTGCCTAGCTTATCTCCTCCCCATCACTACACATGGAGGTGGGTGTCCTTGGGTAGGTCGGGGAGTTGAGGTCACTCAGTAATGGAGTGGGGTTTCCTGGTTGGCTCTCTATATAGCCAGCCGCAGTCTGCAGGTGTTGGGCCGGCTCTGTGCCGCACATATTTCGCTGTCAGCTCTGCCGCCACTTCCTCTTTTCGGTTATGTCTTGTCTTGTATACAGCAGAGGGTTTGTTTTTGTCTCAGGCGAGGTGATGTAATAAACTGTGACTACCAATCAGACGGCTGTATCCAGGGACCGACGGAGAACGTTACTCTGAAGAAGAAGTAAGGAAGTCTCCGGAGCTGCGCTCACTGGATCTATCGTCCTCATCTTAAGGACTGGGACATGAAAGTATAATCAAAATACACAAACTTTATTAAAGACCAATATAAAAATACATGGGGGGGGGGGACAAAAATATCATCAGACTGGAGAGCCGGCTCAGGCAGGTATATATAAGCAGACCTAGGTAAGTATATAAACATGGTAATGTACCAGGTAAGAGCAATAGTGTGTAGTCTCTGCCTGCATAGAGACTAACACAGGAGAGTCATCCCTTCTACTGTACACAGACACCCACCAGCAAACCCCCCTCTACACAGACACCCACCAGCAAACCCCCCTCTACACAGACACCCACCAGCAAACCCCTCTCTACACAGAAACCCACCAGCAAACCGCCCCCCCCAATGCTCCAAGCCACAACCCCCCTCTACATGAACACCCACCAGCAAACCCCCCCTCTACACAAACACCCACCAGCAAACCCCCCTCTACACAAACACCCACCAGCAAACCCCCCTCTACACAGACACCCACCAGCAAACCCCCCTCTACACAAACACATACCAGCAAACCCCTCTCTACTGTACAGACACCCACCAGCAAACCCCCTCTACACAGACACCCACCAGCAAACCCCCCTCTACTGTACACAGACACCCACTAGCAAACCCCCCTCTACACAGACACCCACCAGCAAACCCCCCTCTACAGAGACACCCATCAGCAAACCCCCCTCTACACAGACACCCACCAGCAAACCCCCCTCTACACAGACACCCACCAGCAAACCCCCCACTGCTCCAAGCCACAACCCCCCTCACCTTTCACTTGAGATCCTCAGAGACTCCTTATCTGAACTAGAAAGAGATTTCACATACTTCAAAGAGCAAATTAAAAGGAACCTCAGTGACAACACAAATAAGCAAACCACTGCTGAGCCGACCAGGCTGAGGTGTGAAGCCCTGCAGAAACTAGAATGTGATTTTCATAAACTACGCCAAAAAAACGCTGAATTGTGGAAAGTGATAGCAGACATGAAATCTCAGATACAACACCTCACCCAAGAGAGAGGGTCAGAAAATGAGGGGGGTGAGAAACAAAGGACAGATAACAGACAGGACCCCAACAAAGCAGAAGGAAATACAACACAGGAGAGACCAGAGCTGCCCCCCACCCAAAGAACAGAACCAGAGCTGCCCCCCACCCAAAGAACAGAACCAGAGCCACCCCCCAACCCAAGATCAGAACCAGCGCTGCCCCCCACCCAAAGAACAGAACCAGAGCCACCCCCCAACCCAAGATCAGAACCAGTGCTGCCCCCCACCCAAAGAACAGAACCAGAGCTACCCCCAACCCAAGATCAGAACCAGTGCTGCCCCCCACCCAAAGAACAAGTCCAGAGCAACCCCCCAACCCAAGATCAGAACCAGAGCTGCCCCCCACCCAAAGAACAGAACCAGAGCAACCCCCCAACCCAAGATCAGAACCAGAGCTGCCCCCCACCCAAAGAACAGAACCAGAGCTATCCCCCAACCCAAGATCAGAACCAGAGCTGCCCCCCACCCAAAGAACAGAACCAGAGCAACCCCCCAACCCAAGATCAGAACCAGAGCTGCCCCCCACCCAAAGAACAGAACCAGAGCTGCCCCCCACCCAAAGAACAGAACCAGAGCTGCCCCCCACCCAAAGAACAGAACCAGAGCTGCCCCCCACCCAAAGAACAGAACCAGAGCTACCCCCCAACCCAAGATCAGAACCAGAGCTGCCCCCCACCCAAAGAACAGAACCAGAGCCACCCCCCAACCCAAGATCAGAATCAGAGCTGCCCCCCACCCAAAGAACAGAACCAGAGCTACCCCCAACCCAAGATCAGAACCAGAGCTGCCCCCCACCCAAAGAACAGAACCAGAGCTGCCCCCCACCCAAAGAACAGAACCAGAGCTACCCCCCAACCCAAGATCAGAACCAGAGCTGCCCCCCACCCAAAGAACAGAACCAGAGCCACCCCCCAACCCAAGATCAGAACCAGAGCTGCCCCTCACCCAAAGAACAGAACCAGAGCTGCCCCCCACCCAAAGAACAGAACCAGAGGTACCCCCCAACCCAAGATCAGAATCAGAGCTGCCCCCCACCCAAAGAACAGAACCAGAGCCACCCCCCAACCCAAGATCAGAATCAGAGCTGCCCCCCACCCAAAGAACAGAACCAGAGCTACCCCCAACCCAAGATCAGAACCAGAGCTGCCCCCCACCCAAAGAACAGAACCAGAGCTACCCCCAACCCAAGATCAGAACCAGAGCTGCCCCCCACCCAAAGAACAGAACCAGAGCTACCCCCAACCCAAGATCAGAACCAGAGCTGCCCCCCACCCAAAGAACAGAACCAGAGCTGCCCCCCACTCAAAGAAAAGAACCAGAGCTACCCCCCAACCCAAGATCAGAACCAGAGCTGCCCCCCACCCAAAGAACAGAACCAGAGCTACCCCCAACCCAAGATCAGAACCAGAGCTGCCCCCCACCCAAAGAACAGAACTAGAGCTGCCCCCCACTCAAAGAAAAGAACCAGAGCTACCCCCCAACCCAAGATCAGAACCAGAGCTGCCCCCCACCCAAAGAACAGAACCAGAGCTATCCCCCACCCAAAGAACAGAACCAGAGCTATCCCCCACCCAAAGAACAGAACCAGAGCTATCCCCCACCCAAAGAACAGAACCAGAGCTATCCTCCACCCAAAGAACAGAACCAGAGCTGCCCCCCACCCCAAGATCAGAACCAGAACAAACCCCAACAACCCTACCGAACAGCAGACAAGTCTTGACGAGGAGATCACCGGGTCCAGATATTGTCCTGATCACAGACTCCAATGGCAAATACCTGGACACAAATAGACTGTTCCCAGGGAAAAGAGTCACCAAAATCCGCTGTTTAACAATCGAAAAAGCAAACGCTGTCATCAACGACCCTTATTTCACCAAACCCAACCACATCATCATACACACAGGGACAAAAAACCTGGAGGCCCAGGGCCAGCACCAACAGATAGCGGGACAGCTGACCCAGCTAGCAGAGAAAGCACAACAACAGTTCCCAGACTGTAGTATCATCCTGTCATCTCTGCTCCCACGAGAAGACATCTCTGAAGACATCATCAGAGATATCAATTCAGAGCTGGCAGCCAAAATCCGATCAACATCAGGTATCACCCTGGCACAACACCCCTCCATAGACAGGCGTCACCTATATGATGGCAAACACCTCAACAAACAGGGAGTCAGCCTCCTGGACAAAGAACTTAAAGACATAGTGCTCAACAGAGACCCCTGGCCCATACACCAAACAAGACAAAAACCTGTGGAGAAGTCACCTGTGGAGAAGTCACCTTCCAGGAGACACACCCAAACACCATATCCCCCTCAACATGCAAGACAAAGACCCATGGGGGGGGGGTTGCCTGGCTGGAAAATATCTCAAACACAACGTCTCCCCCAAAAAACTGGAAATGGGGACTACTATAAGCCAGGGCGGAAGCCACCTGTGCCATACAGAACAAGGCAGAGCACAGACATGGAGGAGATAAGAACCAGCACCCTGTGCGACACACTGCTCCAGACTGGGATCCACAACATGGCCACCAATCAGGAACCCAGCCCGTCCTCTGCAGGACAGCTCATTACAAGGTATACCCACCAAAGATGACACCACTGACTATCAGTAGCTGGAATATCCAAGGGCTGAAAGCCTCAGCCTTTGGATCCAAACCAAACGATCCAGAATTTATAGACAGACTAAAAAACATAGACATCCAAATCCTCCTAGAGACATGGACCCGGGCAGATGACGAGTCCCTAACACCCATGGGCTACAAGGAATTCTCTGTCGCTGCCCGGAAAAGCAAGACTACCAAACTAGGCCGCCACTCAGGAGGCATACTAATATGGTACAAGGAGGAGCTCAAAGAACATGTGAAAGCCATCAAACGCGGTGACAACCACATGTGGATAAAAATAAGCAACTCCATCCTCAACGGCCAACACGACATCTATCTCTGTGCAGTATACATCCCCCCATCTGAGTCCACCTACCACAACCCAGACATCTATGAGGTCCTACAAAGGGAAGCCGCAGAGATAGACTACCTGTCCTCTGATGGAAACCTGCACATCCCAGTAGGCGAGGTCCACCACCCGGAGTCTGCACAGAGAAGAAGAAATAGCTATGACATAGTCGTCAAGAAGAGCGGGAGACAGCTGCTGAACCTGTGCCGGAGTCTGGGACTGTACATAATGAACGGGCGTACCAGAGGGGACACTCAGGGACGCTTCACACTAAACTCCCATGTGGGCAACAGCGTGGTGGACTATGTCATCACAGACGCAGACCGGTCAGACATAGATGCTCTCATAGTCACCCCTGAGACACACCTGTCAGACCACAACCAGATCCTGCTGTACATGAGATCCACTGACAAGCCCCTCACACAGCAGCCCCACCAGATTGGTCTCTACAACCTACCACCATTCTTCAAATGGGCCAGTCACCGGGCCACCGAATACACCAATGCGGCTAACCGACCCGAAATCAAGGAACTGCTCACAAACTTCTATATGAGTTCCTACCAGCCAGACCAACAAGGGGCCACCCGAGCAGTGAAGGACCTCAGTAACATCCTGTACACCACGGCAGAACTAGCAGGCCTGAAACAGACAAAGCCCAAGAGACCGACTAACAAACAGTCTCACAAATGGTTTGACAGCGACTGCAGAGCACTACGCCATACCCTAAGAAGAGCCTCCAACCGGAAACACAGAGACCCCAACAACGAGGAGGTGAGGGAAGCCTACAGCAATCTATGCAAGCAATACAAGGGCACCCTCAGAGAGAAGAAACAGAGGGACCTCTCCCACAAAATACAGCAACTAGAGGACTCCCTCCAGGACAGCTCATTCTGGGAGACCTGGCACCACATGGGCACAAAGCCCAAGAAAAACTCTCTCCACATCCAAAATGGCAATATCTGGCTCAACTACTTCAGAGGTCTCTACAAAAACATCCCAGAAGAAGAACTAACTCCAGAACAGCAACAGATAATCACCAAACTGAGGGACATGGAGAAAGTCATCAAAGACTTCCAGAACCCTCTGGACTCGCCAATCACCATAAAAGATATACAGGAAAGAATTGCCCTGCTGAAAGGCAAAAAGGCCAGTGGCCCTGACGGCATCCTACCAGAGATGATCAAATACAGCCCTCCAGCAATACACGCGGCACTGGCAAAGCTATTCACCCTCGTGCTCAATGCTGGACACTTCCCCGAAGACTGGAACAAATGGCTCATAACCCCCATCTACAAGAATGGGGACCAATATGACCCCAACAACTACAGAGGGATCTGCGTCAGCAGCACATAGCTGGGGAAACTGTTCAACAGCATCATCAATAACAGAATCCTCACCTTCCTCACACAACACGGGGTCCTCAGCAAGAGCCAAGCAGGGTTCATGCCAAACCACCGCACCACAGACCATATCTACACCCTGCACAGCCTCATCAAGACGCACGTCCACAACACCAGAAGAGGCAAGATATTCGCCTGCTTCGTGGACTTTAAGAAGGCGTTTGATTCAGTATGGCACCCAGGCCTACTTCTAAAACTCCTAAAGAGTGGAATAGGAGGAAGAACGTACGACGTCATCAAGAGCTCCTACACCGGAAACCAGTGCAGTGTGAAGGTGAATGGGAAAAGGACCGCATACTTCCAACAGGCCCGAGGGGTCAGACAAGGCTGTAGCCTGAGCCCAACGCTCTTCAACATCTATATCAATGAACTGGCTACAGCCCTGGAGGCCTCACCAACCCCAGGCCTCACCCTGAACGACCGGGAGGTGAAGTTCCTGCTATACGCCGATGACCTCCTACTCCTGGCCCCCACCGAGAAAGACCTCCAAGAAAGCCTGTCAGTGCTGGAAAAATTCAGCACCACATGGGCCCTACCCATCAACCAGAAGAAGACCAAAGTCATGGTATTCCAGAAGAAGGGCCACAATAAAGCCTCCACCACCCCACAATTCACACTGAACGGCTCCACACTGGAGAAAACCAACAGCTACACCTACCTGGGGCTGGAGCTCAGCCAATCAGGAAGCTTCAAAGCAGCAATAGAAACCCTGAAAGCAAAAGCCTGCAGAACCTTCTACGCCATCAGAAGACAACTGTACCACCTCAAACCACCGGTGAGGGTCTGGATGAAGATATTTGACGCTGTCATCTCCCCGATCCTTCTCTATGGCAGTGAGGTTTGGGGCCCAGCCACCTACCCAGACCAGTCAAAGTGGGATTCCAGCCCAACAGAGAACTTCCACCTGGAGTTCTGCAAATACCTGCTACATGTCCATCGCAACACCACCAACATGGCCTGCAGGGCAGAGCTAGGCAGACTCCCCCTATGGCTCACCATACAGAAGAGGGCGCTAGCTTTCCAGGCACACATCCAGGGGAGCGACTCCTACCACCACCAAGCATGGCTAAGCCACCTGAGCAAACCAGACACTCACCAACCAAACAGCAGCCAACCACCAAACCAAAAACACCAACAGATGATAACCAAGGCCGAAATAAAGGCGACCACAGAGGCAAACAGAGAGCGGTACATTGAAGAATGGAGAAACGAAATAAATAACTCCAAGAAACTCACCAATGTGTACCAATCCCTACAAAGGGACTACACCATGGCCACCTACCTGGAGAGAATACGCCACCCCAAGCACAGACAGACCCTGAGCCGATACAGACTGAGCGCCCACAACCTAGAGATAGAGACGGGGCGATACAGGCAGACGTACAAGCCACGGGAGAAGAGACTGTGCCAGCACTGTGACCAGGGGGCCCTAGAAGACCAGACCCACTTCCTGCTACACTGCACCAAATACTCAGCTGTGAGGGCCGTCTACTACCAAAGACTCTCTGCCCACATCCCAGACTGGGAGAAGAGGAAACTCTACATCCTACTGGGAGAAGAAGAAGCCACTGTGGAGATCGCTGCCCAATACGTGTCCAGCTGTCACCAAACAAGAGGAAGATGAGACTCCATGGACTGTTATATTTATCCCAAAACACCCACCCCACCCCCACCTCCCCATATAGCAGTCACCAACGAAGAGGAAGACGAGACTCCACGGACTGTTATACCCCAAATCAGCCGCCACTCCCCCCCCCCCCATACTCTCCCCCTCAACTCCAACTCCCCCCCCAACTTTTCTAGCTTTGGCAATGCCAAATATCCATTCGGACGTGCCAATAAAGCCTATTTGATTTAATAATAATAATAAAAAATGTTATTTCTATAGCGCCAACATATTCGGCAGCGCTGTACAATGTGTAGGGTTCAGATACAGACAGAAAGAGACATTACAAAGAAAGTCATTTCACACAATGGGACTGAGGGCCCTGCTCACAAGAGCTTACAATCTATGAGGTAGAGGGGGTGACACAGGAGGTAGCAGGGGCGGCATTGCTTATACAGGGGTCAGACACTTCTGTAATAGAGGTGACTGTCATTACACAGACATAAGACTTTATGAGCCGTCACCAGTCGTGTCCTGTAACATGTGGTTGGAGCTCGGACCTATAAAGTTATCCTGAGATGACATCATATCATGTGGGGTAATGTGGGGGCGGGGACAGAGGAGGGTTAAGGGTTACGTTAGACATTGTGATCGGCCGCTCTGATAAGATGCCTCTTTAGTTTGCGCTTGAAACTGTAGAAATTGGGAGTTCCTCTGATTGTCCGGGGTAGAGCATTCCAGAGAAGTGGTGCAGCTCAGGAGAAGTCTTGTATACGAGCGGGGGAGGTTCTGATAATAGAGGATGGAAGTGTTAGGTCATTGAGTGAGCGGAGAGCGGGGGTTGGGCGGTAGACAGAGATGAGGGAGGAGATGTATGGAGGTGCGGCATTATGGAGAGCCTTGTGTAGTGACCGGCACAGATCGGAGGCCTCGCTGTAGTGACCAGACACATGGCCATATACACACACGGTACAGACACATGGCCGTATACACACGGTACAGACACATGGCCGTATACACACGGTACAGACACATGGCCGTATACACACGGTACAGACACATGGCCGTATACACACGGTACAGACACATGGCCGTATACACACGGTACACACACATGGCCGTATACACACGGTACAGACACATGGCCGTATACACACGGTACAGACACATGGCCGTATACACACGGTACAGACACATGGCTAAATATACACACGGTACAGACACATGGCCATATATACACACGGTACAGACACACGGCTGTATACACACGGTACAGACACATGGCCATATACAAACGGTACAGACACATGGCCATATATACACACGGTACAGACACACGGCTGTATACACACGGTACAGACACATGGCCATATATACACACGGTACAGACACATGGCCATATACACACGGTACAGACACATGGCCGTATATACACACGGTACAGACACGTGGCCGTATACACACGGTACAGACACATGGCCGTATATACACGGTACAGACACATGGCCGTATACACACGGTACAGACACATGGCCATATATACACACGGTACAGACACATGGCCATATACACACGGTACAGACACATGGCCATATATACACGGTACAGACACATGGCCATATATACACACGGTACAGACACATGGCCATATATACACACGGTACAGACACATGGCCGTATACACACGGTACAGACACATGGCCATATATACACACGGTACAGACACATGGCCGTATACACACGGTACAGACACATGGCCGTATATACACGGTACAGACACATGGCCGTATATACACGGTACAGACACATGGCCATATATACACACGGTACAGACACATGGCCATATACACACGGTACAGACACATGGCCATATATACACAAGGTACAGACACATGGCCGTATACACACGGTACAGACACATGGCCGTATACACACGGTACAGACACATGGCCGTATATACACGGTACAGACACATGGCCGTATATACACGGTACAGACACATGGCCGTATACACACGGTACAGACACATGGCCGTATATACACGGTACAGACACATGGCCGTATACACACGGTACAGACACATGGCCGTATATACACGGTACAGACACATGGCCGTATATACACGGTACAGACACATGGCCGTATATACATGGTACAGACACACGGCCGTATATAGATAGCTGTATACACACGGTACAGACACATGGCCGTATATACACGGTACAGACACATGGCCATATATACACACGGTACAGATACACGGCCGTATACACACGGTACAGACACATGGCCATATATACACACGGTACAGACACACGGCTGTATACACACGGTACAGACACACGGCCATATATACACACGGTACAGACACATGGCCATATATACACGGTACAGACACACGGCTGTATACACACGGTACAGACACATGGCCGTATATACACACGGTACAGACACATGGCCATATATACACACGGTACAGACACATAGCCGTATACACACGGTACAGACACATGGCCGTATACACACGGTACAGACACATGGCCGTATACACACGGTACAGACACATGGCCGTATACACACGGTACAGACACATGGCCGTATACACACGGTACAGACACATGGCCATATATACACACGGTACAGACACACGGCTGTATACACACGGTACAGACACATGGCCGTATATACACGGTACAGACACATGGCCATATACACACGGTACAGACACATGGCCGTATACACACGGTACAGACACATGGCCGTATACACACGGTACAGACACATGGCTAAATATACACACGGTACAGACACATGGCCATATATACACACAGTACAGACACACGGCTGTATACACACGGTACAGACACATGGCCATATACAAACGGTACAGACACATGGCCATATATACACACGGTACAGACACACGGCTGTATACACACGGTACAGACACATGGCCATATATACACACGGTACAGACACATGGCCATATACACACGGTACAGACACATGGCCGTATATACACACGGTACAGACACATGGCCGTATACACACGGTACAGACACATGGCCGTATATACACGGTACAGACACATGGCCATATATACACACGGTACAGACACATGGCCATATACACACGGTACAGACACATGGCCATATATACACGGTACAGACACATGGCCATATATACACACGGTACAGACACATGGCCATATACACACGGTACAGACACATGGCCATATATACACGGTACAGACACATGGCCATATATACACACGGTACAGACACATGGCCATATACACACGGTACAGACACATGGCCATATATACACGGTACAGACACATGGCCATATATACACACGGTACAGACACATGGCCGTATACACACGGTACAGACACATGGCCATATATACACACGGTACAGACACATGGCCATATACACACGGTACAGACACATGGCCATATATACACGGTACAGACACATGGCCATATATACACACGGTACAGACACATGGCCATATATACACACGGTACAGACACATGGCCGTATACACACGGTACAGACACATGGCCATATATACACACGGTACAGACACATGGCCGTATACACACGGTACAGACACATGGCCGTATATACACGGTACAGACACATGGCCGTATATACACGGTACAGACACATGGCCATATATACACACGGTACAGACACACGGCTGTATACACACGGTACAGACACACGGCCGTATATACACACGGTACAGACACATGGCCATATATACACACGGTACAGACACATGGCCATATACACACGGTACAGACACATGGCCATATATACACACGGTACAGACACATGGCCGTATACACACGGTACAGACACATGGCCGTATACACACGGTACAGACACATGGCCGTATATACACGGTACAGACACATGGCCGTATATACACGGTACAGACACATGGCCGTATATACACGGTACAGACACATGGCCGTATACACACGGTACAGACACATGGCCGTATATACACGGTACAGACACATGGCCGTATACACACGGTACAGACACATGGCCGTATATACACGGTACAGACACATGGCCGTATATACACGGTACAGACACATGGCCGTATATACACGGTACAGACACATGGCCGTATATACATGGTACAGACACACGGCCGTATATAGATAGCTGTATACACACGGTACAGACACATGGCCGTATATACACGGTACAGACACATGGCCATATATACACACGGTACAGATACACGGCCGTATACACACGGTACAGACACATGGCCATATATACACACGGTACAGACACACGGCTGTATACACACGGTACAGACACACGGCCGTATATACACACGGTACAGACACATGGCCATATATACACGGTACAGACACACGGCTGTATACACACGGTACAGACACATGGCCGTATATACACACGGTACAGACACATGGCCATATATACACACGGTACAGACACATGGCCGTATACACACGGTACAGACACATGGCCGTATATACACGGTACAGACACATGGCCGTATATACACACGGTACAGACACATGGCCATATACACACGGTACAGACACATGGCCATATATACACACGGTACAGACACATGGCCATATACACACGGTACAGACACATGGCCATATATACACACGGTACAGACACATGGCCGTATACACACGGTACAGACACATGGCCGTATACACACGGTACAGACACATGGCCGTATATACACGGTACAGACACATGGCCGTATATACACGGTACAGACACATGGCCGTATATACACGGTACAGACACATGGCCGTATACACACGGTACAGACACATGGCCGTATATACACGGTACAGACACATGGCCGTATACACACGGTACAGACACATGGCCGTATATACATGGTACAGACACACGGCCGTATATAGATAGCTGTATACACACGGTACAGACACATGGCCGTATATACACGGTACAGACACATGGCCATATATACACACGGTACAGATACACGGCCGTATACACACGGTACAGACACATGGCCATATATACACACGGTACAGACACACGGCTGTATACACACGGTACAGACACACGGCCGTATATACACACGGTACAGACACATGGCCATATATACACGGTACAGACACACGGCTGTATACACACGGTACAGACACATGGCCGTATATACACGGTACAGACACATGGCCGTATATACATAGCTGTATACACACGGTACAGAAACATGGCAGTATATACACGGTACAGACACACGACCGTATATACACACGGTACAGACACATGGCCATATATACACGGTACAGACACATGTCCGTATATACACGGTACAGACACACGGCCGTATATAGATAGCTGTATATACACGGTACAGACACATGGCAGTATATAGAGAGCTGTATATATACACGGTACAGACACATGGCAGTATATAGATAGCTGTATATACACGGTACAGACACATGGCAGTATATAGAGAGCTGTATATATACACGGTACAGACACATGGCGGTATATAGATAGCTGTATATACACTGTACAGACACATGGCGGTATATAGATAGCTGTATATATACACACGGTACAGACACATGGCGGTATATAGATAGCTGTATATATACACTGTACAGACACATGGCGGTATATAGAGAGCTGTATATACACTGTACAGACACATGGCGGTATATAGATAGCTGTATATATACACTGTACAGACACATGGCGGTATATAGAGAGCTGTATATACACTGTACAGACACATGGCGTTATACAGAGAGCTGTATATATACAGTGTACAGACACATGGCAGTATATAGAGAGCTGTATATATACACTGTACAGACACATGGCAGTACATAGATAGCTGTATACACACGGTACAGACACATGGCAGTATATAGATAGCTGTATATACACGGTACAGACACATGGCGGTATATAGATAGCTGTATATATACACGGTACAGACACATGGCAGTATATAGAGAGCTGTATATATACACTGTACAGACACATGGCGGTATATAGATAGCTGTATATACACGGTACAGACACATGGCGGTATATAGATAGCTGTATATACACGGTACAGACACATGGCAGTATATAGATAGCTGTATATACACGGTACAGACACATGGCGGTATATAGAGAGCTGTATATACACGGTACAGACACATAGCGGTATATAGATAGCTGTATATACACGGTACAGACACATGGCGGTATATAGATAGCTGTATATATACACTGTACAGACACATGGCGGTATATAGAGAGCTGTATATATACACTGTACAGACACATGGCAGTATATAGATAGCTGTATATACACGGTACAGACACATGGCGGTATATAGATAGCTGTATATATACGGTACAGACACATGGCGGTATATAGATAGCTGTATATATACACTGTACAGACACATGGCAGTATATAGATAGCTGTATATACACGGTACAGACACATGGCGGTATATAGATAGCTGTATATACACTGTACAGACACATGGCAGTATATAGATAGCTGTATATACACTGTACAGACACATGGCAGTATATAGATAGCTGTATATATACACTGTACAGACACATGGCAGTATATAGAGAGCTGTATATATACACGGTACAGACACATGGCGGTATATAGAGAGCTGTATATATACACTGTACAGACACATGGCGGTATATAGATAGCTGTATATACACGGTACAGACACATGGCGGTATATAGATAGCTGTATATACACTGTACAGACACACGGCAGTATATAGATAGCTGTATATACACGGTACAGACACATGGCGGTATATAGATAGCTGTATATACACTGTACAGACACACGGCAGTATATAGATAGCTGTATATACACGGTACAGACACATGGCGGTATATAGATAGCTGTATATACACGGTACAGACACATGGCAGTATATAGATAGCTGTATACACACTGTACAGACACATGGCAGTATATAGAGAGCTGTATATACACGGTACAGACACATGGCGGTATATAGATAGCTGTATATACACTGTACAGACACATGGCGGTATATAGATAGCTGTATATACACGGTACAGACACATGGCGGTATATAGATAGCTGTATATACACGGTACAGACACATGGCGGTATATAGATAGCTGTATATATACACTGTACAGACACATGGCGGTATATAGATAGCTGTATATACACGGTACAGACACATGGCAGTATATAGAGAGAAGTATATACACGGTACAGACACATGGCGGTATATAGATAGCTGTATATATACACTGTACAGACACATGGCGGTATATAGATAGCTGTATATACACTGTACAGACACATGGCGGTATATAGATAGCTGTATATACACGGTACAGACACATGGCGGTATATAGATAGCTGTATATACACTGTACAGACACATGGCGGTATATAGATAGCTGTATATACACGGTACAGACACATGGCGGTATATAGATAGCTGTATATACACTGTACAGACACATGGCAGTATATAGAGAGCTGTATATATACACTGTACAGACACATGGCGGTATATAGATAGCTGTATATACACGGTACAGACACATGGCAGTATATAGATAGCTGTATATACACGGTACAGACACATGGCGGTATATAGATAGCTGTATATACACGGTACAGACACATGGCAGTATATATAGAGCTGTATATACACGGTACAGACACATGGCGGTATATAGAGAGCTGTATATACACTGTACAGACACATGGCGGTATATAGATAGCTGTATATACACTGTACAGACACATGGCGGTATATAGAGAGCTGTATATATACTGTACAGACACATGGAGGTATATAGAGAGCTGTATATATACTGTACAGACACATGGCGGTATATAGATAGCTGTATATACACTGTACAGACACATGGCGGTATATAGAGAGCTGTATATATACTGTACAGACACATGGCGGTATATAGATAGCTGTATATACACGGTACAGACACATGGCGGTATATAGATAGCTGTATATACACGGTACAGACACATGGCGGTATATAGAGAGCTGTATATATACACTGTACAGACACATGGCGGTATATAGATAGCTGTATATACACTGTACAGACACATGGCGGTATATAGATAGCTGTATATACACGGTACAGACACATGGCAGTATATAGAGAGCTGTATATACACGGTACAGACACATGGCGGTATATAGATAGCTGTATATACACTGTACAGACACATGGCGGTATATAGAGAGCTGTATATACACGGTACAGACACATGGCGGTATATAGATAGCTGTATATACACGGTACAGACACATGGCGGTATATAGATAGCTGTATACACACGGTACAGACACATGGCGGTATATAGATAGCTGTATATATACACTGTACAGACACATGGCGGTATATAGATAGCTGTATATATACACTGTACAGACACATGGCGGTATATAGAGAGCTGTATATACACTGTACAGACACATGGCGTTATACAGAGAGCTGTATATATACAGTGTACAGACACATGGCAGTATATAGAGAGCTGTATATATACACTGTACAGACACATGGCAGTACATAGATAGCTGTATACACACGGTACAGACACATGGCAGTATATAGATAGCTGTATATACACGGTACAGACACATGGCGGTATATAGATAGCTGTATATATACACGGTACAGACACATGGCAGTATATAGAGAGCTGTATATATACACTGTACAGACACATGGCGGTATATAGATAGCTGTATATACACGGTACAGACACATGGCAGTATATAGATAGCTGTATATACACGGTACAGACACATGGCGGTATATAGAGAGCTGTATATACACGGTACAGACACATAGCGGTATATAGATAGCTGTATATACACGGTACAGACACATGGCGGTATATAGATAGCTGTATATATACACTGTACAGACACATGGCGGTATATAGAGAGCTGTATATATACACTGTACAGACACATGGCAGTATATAGATAGCTGTATATACACGGTACAGACACATGGCGGTATATAGATAGCTGTATATATACGGTACAGACACATGGCGGTATATAGATAGCTGTATATATACACTGTACAGACACATGGCAGTATATAGAGAGCTGTATATATACACGGTACAGACACATGGCGGTATATAGAGAGCTGTATATATACACTGTACAGACACATGGCGGTATATAGATAGCTGTATATACACGGTACAGACACATGGCGGTATATAGATAGCTGTATATACACTGTACAGACACACGGCAGTATATAGATAGCTGTATATACACGGTACAGACACACGGCAGTATATAGATAGCTGTATATACACGGTACAGACACATGGCGGTATATAGATAGCTGTATACACACTGTACAGACACATGGCAGTATATAGAGAGCTGTATATACACGGTACAGACACATGGCGGTATATAGATAGCTGTATATACACTGTACAGACACATGGCGGTATATAGATAGCTGTATATACACGGTACAGACACATGGCGGTATATAGATAGCTGTATATACACGGTACAGACACATGGCGGTATATAGATAGCTGTATATATACACTGTACAGACACATGGCGGTATATAGATAGCTGTATATACACGGTACAGACACATGGCAGTATATAGAGAGCTGTATATACACGGTACAGACACATGGCGGTATATAGATAGCTGTATATATACACTGTACAGACACATGGCGGTATATAGATAGCTGTATATACACTGTACAGACACATGGCGGTATATAGATAGCTGTATATACACGGTACAGACACATGGCGGTATATAGATAGCTGTATATACACTGTACAGACACATGGCGGTATATAGATAGCTGTATATACACGGTACAGACACATGGCGGTATATAGATAGCTGTATATACACTGTACAGACACATGGCAGTATATAGAGAGCTGTATATATACACTGTACAGACACATGGCGGTATATAGATAGCTGTATACACACGGTACAGACACATGGCAGTATATAGAGAGCTGTATATACACGGTACAGACACATAGCGGTATATAGATAGCTGTATATACACTGTACAGACACATGGCGGTATATAGATAGCTGTATATACACGGTACAGACACATGGCAGTATATAGATAGCTGTATATACACGGTACAGACACATGGCGGTATATAGATAGCTGTATATACACGGTACAGACACATGGCAGTATATATAGAGCTGTATATACACGGTACAGACACATGGCGGTATATAGAGAGCTGTATATACACTGTACAGACACATGGCGGTATATAGATAGCTGTATATACACTGTACAGACACATGGCGGTATATAGAGAGCTGTATATATACTGTACAGACACATGGAGGTATATAGAGAGCTGTATATATACTGTACAGACACATGGCGGTATATAGATAGCTGTATATACACTGTACAGACACATGGCGGTATATAGAGAGCTGTATATATACTGTACAGACACATGGCGGTATATAGATAGCTGTATATACACGGTACAGACACATGGCGGTATATAGATAGCTGTATATACACGGTACAGACACATGGCGGTATATAGAGAGCTGTATATATACACTGTACAGACACATGGCAGTATATAGATAGCTGTATATACACTGTACAGACACATGGCGGTATATAGATAGCTGTATATACACTGTACAGACACATGGCGGTATATAGATAGCTGTATATACACGGTACAGACACATGGCAGTATATAGAGAGCTGTATATACACGGTACAGACACATGGCGGTATATAGATAGCTGTATATACACTGTACAGACACATGGCGGTATATAGATAGCTGTATATACACGGTACAGACACATGGCGGTATATAGAGAGCGGTATATATACACTGTACAGACACATGGCGGTATATAGATAGCTGTATGTACACGGTACAGACACATGGCGGTATATAGAGAGCTGTATATACACGGTACAGACACATGGCGGTATATAGATAGCTGTATATACACTGTACAGACACATGGCGGTATATAGATAGCTGTATACACACGGTACAGACACATGGCGGTATATAGATAGCTGTATATATACACGGTACAGACACATGGCAGTATATAGAGAGCTGTATATACACTGTACAGACACATGGCGGTATATAGATAGCTGTATATACACGGTACAGACACATGGCGGTATATAGAGAGCTGTATATATACACTGTACAGACACATGGCAGTATATAGATAGCTGTATATACACGGTACAGACACATGGCGGTATATAGATAGCTGTATACACACGGTACAGACACATGGCGGTATATAGATAGCTGTATATACACGGTACAGACACATAGCGGTATATAGATAGCTGTATATATACACTGTACAGACACATGGCGGTATATAGATAGCTGTATATACACTGTACAGACACATGGCAGTATATAGATAGCTGTATATACACTGTACAGACACACGGCGGTATATAGATAGCTGTATATACACGGTACAGACACATGGCGGTATACAGATAGCTGTATATACACGGTACAGACACATGGCGGTATATAGAGAGCTGTATATACACGGTACAGACACATGGCAGTATATAGATAGCTGTATATACACTGTACAGACACATGGCCCTATATAGATAGCTGTATATACACGGTACAGACACATGGCGGTATATAGATAGCTGTATATACACGGTACAGACACATGGCAGTATATAGATAGCTGTATATACACGGTACAGACACATGGCGGTATATAGAGAGCTGTATATATACGGTACAGACACATGGCGGTATATAGATAGCTGTATATACACGGTACAGACACATGGCCGTATATAGAGAGCTGTATATATACACTGTACAGACACATGGCGGTATATAGAGAGCTGTATATACACACGGTACAGACACATGGCCATATATACACACGGTACAGACACATGGCCATATATACACGGTACAGACACATGGCCATATATACACGGTACAGACACATGGCCATATACACACGGTACAGACACATGGCCATATATACACACGGTACAGACACATGGCCATATATACACGGTACAGACACATGGCCATATATACACGGTACAGACACATGGCCGTATACACACGGTACAGAAACATGGCCATATATACACACGGTACAGACACATGGCCGTATATACACGGTACAGACACATGGCCGTATATAGATAGCTGTATATACACGGTACAGACACATGGCCATATACACACGGTACAGACACATGGCCATATATACACGGTACAGACACACGGCCGTATATAGATAGCTGTATATACACGGTACAGACACATGGCCATATACACACGGTACAGACACATGGCCATATATACACACGGTACAGACACATGGCCATATATACACGGTACAGACACATGGCCGTATACACACGGTACAGACACATGGCCATATACACACGGTACAGACACATGGCCGTATATACACGGTACAGACACACGGCCGTATATAGATAGCTGTATATACACTGTACAGACACATGGCGGTATATACACGGTACAGACACATGGCGGTATATAGATAGCTGTATATATACACTGTACAGACACATGGCGGTATATAGATAGCTGTATATACACTGTACAGACACATGGCGGTATATAGAGAGCTGTATATACACTGTACAGACACATGGCGGTATATAGATAGCTGTATATACACGGTACAGACACATGGCGGTATATAGAGAGCTGTATACACACGGTACAGACACATGGCGGTATATAGATAGCTGTATACACACGGTACAGACACATGGCAGTATATAGATAGCTGTATACACACGGTACAGACACCTGGCAGTATATACACGGTACAGACACACGGCCGTATATACAGACGGTACAGACACATGGCCGTATACACACGGTACAGACACATGGCCGTATACACACGGTACAGACACATGGCCGTATATACATGGTACAGACAAACGGCAGTATATAGATAGCTGTATACACACGGTACAGACACATGGCCGTATATACACGGTACAGACACATGGCCGTATATACACACTGTACAGACACATGGCCGTATATACACGGTACAGACACATGGCCGTATATACACGGTACAGACACATGGCCATATATACACACGGTACAGACACATGGCCGTATATACACGGTACAGACACATGGCCATATATACACACGGTACAGACACATGGCCGTATATACACACGGTACAGACACATGGCCGTATATACACACGGTACAGACACATGGCCGTATATACACACGGTACAGACACATGGCCGTATATACACACGGTACAGACACATGGCCGTATATACACACGGTACAGACACATGGCCATATATACACACGGTACAGACACATGGCCGTATATACACACGGTACAGACACATGGCCATATATACACGGTACAGACACATGGCCGTATATACACGGTACAGACACACGGCCGTATATAGATAGCTGTATATACACGGTACAGACACATGGCAGTATATAGATAGCTGTATATACACACGGTACAGACACATGGCGGTATATAGATAGCTGTATATACACACGGTACAGACACATGGCAGTATATAGAGAGCTGTATATATACACTGTACAGACACATGGCGGTATATAGATAGCTGTATATACACTGTACAGACACATGGCAGTATATAGATAGCTGTATATACACTGTACAGACACATGGCGGTATATAGATAGCTGTATATACACGGTACAGACACATGGCGGTATATAGATAGCTGTATATACACGGTACAGACACATGGCAGTATATAGATAGCTGTATATACACGGTACAGACACATGGCGGTATATAGATAGCTGTATATACACGGTACAGACACATGGCGGTATATAGATAGCTGTATATACACTGTACAGACACATGGCGGTATATAGATAGCTGTATACACACTGTACAGACACATGGCGGTATACAGAGAGCCGTATATATACACTGTACAGACACATGGCGGTATATAGAGAGCCGTATATATACACTGTACAGACACATGGCGGTATACAGAGAGCCGTATATACACACTGTACAGACACATGGCGGTATATAGATAGCTGTATATACACGGTACAGACACATGGCGGTATATAGATAGCTGTATATACACTGTACAGACACATGGCGGTATATAGATAGCTGTATACACACTGTACAGACACATGGCGGTATACAGAGAGCCGTATATATACACTGTACAGACACATGGCGGTATATAGAGAGCTGTATATACACGGTACAGACACATGGCGGTATATAGATAGCTGTATATATACACTGTACAGACACATGGCGGTATATAGATAGCTGTATATATACACTGTACAGACACATGGCGGTATATAGATAGCTGTATATACACTGTACAGACACATGGCAGTATATAGAGAGCTGTATATACACGGTACAGACACATGGCGGTATATAGAGAGCTGTATATATACACTGTACAGACACATGGCAGTATATAGATAGCTGTATATACACGGTACAGACACATGGCGGTATATAGAGAGCTGTATATACACGGTACAGACACATGGCAGTATATAGAGAGCTGTATATATACACGGTACAGACACATGGCCGTATATACACACGGTACAGACACATGGCCGTATACACACGGTACAGACACATGGCCGTATATACATGGTACAGACACACGGCCGTATATAGATAGCTGTATACACACGGTACAGACACATGGCCATATATACACACGGTACAGACACATGGCCGTATATACACGGTACAGACACACGGCCATATATACACACGGTACAGACAAATGGCCGTATATACACACGGTACAGACACACGGCTGTATACACAGTGTACAGACACATGGCCGTATATACACGGTACAGACACATGGCCGTATATACATAGCTGTATACACACGGTACAGAAACATGGCCGTATATACACGGTACAGACACATGTCCGTATATACACGGTACAGACACACGGCCGTATATAGATAGCTGTATATACACGGTACAGACACATGGCAGTATATAGATAGCTGTATATACACGGTACAGACACATGGCAGTATATAGATAGCTGTATATACACGGTACAGACACATGGCAGAATATAGATAGCTGTATATACACGGTACAGACACATGGCGGTATATAGATAGCTGTATACACACGGTACAGACACATGGCAGTATATAGATAGCTGTATATACACGGTACAGACACATGGCAGTATATAGAGAGCTGTATACACACGGTACAGACACATGGCAGTATATAGATAGCTGTATATACACTGTACAGACACATGGCAGTATATAGATAGCTGTATACACACGGTACAGACACATGGCAGTATATAGATAGCTGTATATACACGGTACAGACACATGGCAGTATATAGAGAGCTGTATATATACACTGTACAGACACATGGCGGTATATAGATAGCTGTATATACACTGTACAGACACATGGCAGTATATAGATAGCTGTATACACACGGTACAGACACATGGCAGTATATAGATAGCTGTATATACACGGTACAGACACATGGCAGTATATAGAGAGCTGTATATATACACTGTACAGACACATGGCGGTATATAGATAGCTGTATATACACTGTACAGACACATGGCAGTATATAGATAGCTGTATATACACGGTACAGACACATGGCGGTATATAGATAGCTGTATATACACTGTATAGACACATGGCAGTACATAGATAGCTGTATATACACGGTACAGACACATGGCGGTATATAGATAGCTGTATATACACGGTACAGACACATGGCAGTATATAGAGAGCTGTATATATACACTGTACAGACACATGGCGGTATATAGATAGCTGTATATACACTGTACAGACACATGGCAGTATATAGATAGCTGTATATACACGGTACAGACACATGGCGGTATATAGATAGCTGTATATACACTGTACAGACACATGGCGGTATATAGAGAGCTGTATATATACACTGTACAGACACATGGCAGTACATAGATAGCTGTATATACACGTGTCACGGAGCAAAGGTATACGTCTTCCTCCGGATGGTCTTTTGAATCAACACGGACGCAAGAGGACGGGAGACAACAGCAATTTATTGTAATCCACAAAGTTAGTAGCCGGCGGCGGTCACATCAACCGTAATAACAATAAGTCCACAGAAGTCACAATCCAATGATAGCTTTGGCTCCTTGGTCCTGTAACTAAGTCCTGGCTCTCTACAGAGCTGTGCACAGGCCGGCTAACACATACTAACTCCTGCTACAACTATATACTAAGACTGTTACACCTATATCTGTGGGTGGGAAGGGCTGAGTCACAAATCCTTCCCCCCTCACCTATACCAAGGAGAGCAGACTCCCTGTCTACTATGGACAATGCACAGTCCAACATCTTCTTGGAGACACTGATCAGATTATCTCCACCCATTGTCCTCACTGGTCCTCACTAGTTAGAGGTATTTGCATACAATGTGCTAACACACTAGACCCTAATCAGCCAACTACACATTGATGTATATAACAGGTTAGAGAATACATTCCACATGAAATATATATTACACATTGCCTATAGTATAGACTCTAACCATCCCGTGACAACCCCTCCCCCTCTCAAAACATGTGCATGACACAATTGGCCTACACAGGTAAATTGGGGAATGCACATCAGTCTCTATAGCTCATATGTCCTCCTGCCGGGATAACCCATCTGCGTTCTGGTGTTGGTTCCCTCGGCGGTACTGAATGGTAAAGTTGTAGAGTTGAAGGGCTGGCATCTGTCAGAAAATCCGGTGGATCCATGTTGGCTTCTCTCTGAGCTTGGCTTCGGGTCACTGCTCCCACAAAGTGGCACTGTAGATTTCCAACATCGTTGCCTAACAGAACATCGGCCGGCAGCCCGCTCATCACACCAATTGTGCATCGTTTTGGTCCATAACCATAGTCGAGTTCCACGGTAGCTTTAGGAATACGTCTTTGAGTACCCCCTGCCAACTTGATAGAAATGCCAGGGCCCTCCTCTAGGGCCTCGGGTCGCACAACTCGGGGGTCCGCTACCGTTAGGAAAGCTCCCGAGTCCCGGAATCCAACAACTGTTCGGCCATCCAGTAGGACCTCCTGCAAGTGCTTCCGCTGAAGGTTTGCGGGATGTGTGGCGGAAGGCTGAATCCCATAGACACCTGGAGGTGGAACAGATGGTTCATTCATGGAGTCATCTGGAAATGGGGCCAAACTTTCTGTCCTAGGGGTGGTTCCCAGGTAGTGAATAGGCCGGGATGCCACGGTGGCCCGTGCCCCCATGTTAACAGGGCAACTAGCTTGCAAATGTCCAGGCCGCCCGCACCCAAAACATCTGCGCTCTAGCATTCTTCCAGTAGGTCGTTGTCTAGGGACAGGGTTGTTCATAGCTGGAGGCCGATGGGCTGGGGCAGGGGTAGAGGGGGAATTGTAATCCTGAGGCCGGGCACGAAAGGTGGTTGGCTGGCTGAAGGGTGTCTGGCAGACTGTGGTAGTTTTCCGCTCCTCTGCAAACAACCTCTTCCACTGCGGCTTGATGGTCAGGCCCTCATCTGCAAGAGAAGCAGCTTGCTCCACTGTGGCTGGGTTCCGTTCCAGCACCCACTCACGGATCTCAGCGGGGCACTGGGAAAAGAACTGTTCCTTAAGTATGACTTGGAGGATCTTATCGACTGTGACAGCCTCCTCTCCTTCTAGCCAGCGCTTGCATGCTTGCTTCAACTTGTGGGCGAACATGTGGAAGGAGCTTCCCCCATTGTAAGACAAAGAGCGGAACTGAACTCGGTAGGTCTCTGGAGTGACGGCATAATACTTCTGCACCGCTCTTTTAATGGCCTCATAGTCCCGCTGATCACTAGGGTCCATGGCTCTGAGAGCTTCCGCAGCCCCATCTCGTAGGTGCCCCACCAGATACCGGACCCAATCCTTCTCTGGGACTTCCATCAGGCGGCACTGGTGTTCGAAGTCCTGAAAATATCCATCAACATCCCCAGCCGCTTCATCAAAGGTCTTGAAGTGTTTATGGGAGACATATGGTGGTTCTCTCACTGTTGGGCTGGGGGTCGACGTTTGATTATAATTCCGCGCAGTTATCTCAGCCATTCGCATTTCATGCGCCATTCTTTCCTTTTCATGCGCCATTCTCTGTTCCTCCTTCTCCGTTTCCTGAGCCCTCTGTAATGCTCTACTCCTTTGCTCTGCAGTTGCTCCTAGCCCCATCACTGCCAACTCCTCCTCATACAAAACAACCCATCTGCTCTTTTGGGTCTGTACCTGCCACTCCCGTATCTCTACTGTCTCCTGGGGGCAGCCCTCCTCATGGTCGCTTTGCAGGGTCATCTCCTCCAGTGCCTCGATCAGTTGATCTTTCGTTCTTCCCTGGTAACTCAGGTTTAGTTCCTGGGCCCTTACTTGTAGACTTGCCATAGTCCAGTTCCTGTATTCTGAGGTTGTGGCTCCATTAATCGCTGAGCTGCTGTAGTCCATCTCGCTGTCCGCTGTTGATCCCACCGCTGCCAACCAGTTGTCACGGAGCAAAGGTATACGTCTTCCTCCGGAAGGTCTTTTGAATCAACACGGACGCAAGAGGTCGGGAGACAACAGCAATTTATTGTAATCCACAAAGTTAGTAGCCGGCGGCGGTCACATCAACCGTAATAACAATAAGTCCACAGAAGTCACAATCCAATGATAGCTTTGGTTCCTTGGTCCTGTAACTAAATCCTGGCTCTCTACAGAGCTGTGCACAGGACGGCTAACTCATACTAACTCCAGCTACAACTATATACTAAGACTGTTACTTCCTCTATCTGTGGGTGGGAAGGGCTGAGTCACAGATCCTTCCCCCCTCACCTATACCAAGGAGAGCAGACTCCCTGTCTACTATGGACAATGCACCATCCAACATCTTCTTGGAGACACTGATCAGATTATCTCCACCCATTGTCCTCACTAGTTAGAGGGATTTGCATACAATGTGCTAACACACTAGACCCCAATCAGCCAACTACACACTGATGTATATAACAGGTTAGAGAATACATTCCACATGAAATATATATTACACATTGCCTATAGTATGGACTCTAACCATCCCGTGACAACACGGTACAGACACATGGCGGTATATAGATAGCTGTATATATACACGGTACAGACACATGGCGGTATATAGATAGCTGTATATATACGGTACAGACACATGGCGGTATATAGATAGCTGTATATACACTGTACAGACACATGGCGGTATATAGATAGCTGTATATATACACTGTACAGACACATGGCGGTATATAGATAGCTGTATATATACACTGTACAGACACATGGCGGTATATAGATAGCTGTATATACACTGTACAGACACATGGCGGTATATAGATAGCTGTATATACACTGTACAGACACATGGCGGTATATAGATAGCTGTATATATACACTGTACAGACACATGGCGGTATATAGATAGCTGTATATACACTGTACAGACACATGGCGGTATATAGATAGCTGTATATACACGGTACAGACACATGGCAGTATATAGAGAGCTGTATATACACGGTACAGACACATGGCGGTATATAGATAGCTGTATATATACACTGTACAGACACATGGCAGTATATAGATAGCTGTATATATACACTGTACAGACACATGGCGGTATATAGATAGCTGTATATACACTGTACAGACACATGGCGGTATATAGAGAGCTGTATAAATACACTGTACAGACACATGGCGGTATATAGATAGCTGTATATACACTGTACAGACACATGGCGGTATATAGAGAGCTGTATATATACACTGTACAGACACATGGCGGTATATAGATAGCTGTATATACACGGTACAGACACATGGCGGTATATAGATAGCTGTATACACACGGTACAGACACATGGCGGTATATAGAGAGCTGTATATACACGGTACAGACACATGGCAGTATATAGATAGCTGTATATACACGGTACAGACACATGGCAGTATATAGATAGCTGTATATATACACTGTACAGACACATGGCAGTACATAGATAGCTGTATATACACGGTACAGACACATGGCAGTATATAGAGAGCTGTATATACACGGTACAGACACATGGCGGTATATAGATAGCTGTATATACACGGTACAGACACATGGCAGTATATAGAGAGCTGTATATACACGGTACAGACACATGGCCGTATACACACGGTACAGACACATGGCGGTATATAGATAGCTGTATATACACGGTACAGACACATGGCGGTATATAGAGAGCTGTATATATACACTGTACAGACACATGGCAGTATATAGAGAGCTGTATATATACACTGTACAGACACATGGCAGTATATAGATAGCTGTATATATACACTGTACAGACACATGGCAGTATATAGATAGCTGTATATACACTGTACAGACACATGGCAGTATATAGAGAGCTGTATATATACACTGTACAGACACATGGCGGTATATAGATAGCTGTATATACACGGTACAGACACATGGCGGTATATAGATAGCTGTATACACACGGTACAGACACATGGCGGTATATAGATAGCTGTATATACACTGTACAGACACAAGGCGGTATATAGATAGCTGTATATACACGGTACAGACACATCGCAGTATATAGATAGCTGTATATACACGGTACAGACACATGGCGGTATATAGATAGCTGTATATACACGGTACAGACACATGGCAGTATATAGATAGCTGTATGTCACGGGATGGTTAGAGTCTATACTATAGGCAATGTGTAATATATATTTCATGTGGAATGTATTCTCTAACCTGTTATATACATCAATGTGTAGTTGGCTGATTAGGGTCTAGTGTGTTAGCACATTGTATGCAAATCCCTCTAACTAGTGAGGACAATGGGTGGAGATAATCTGCTCAGTGTCTCCAAGAAGATGTTGGATGGTGCATTGTCCATAGTAGACAGGGAGTCTGCTCTCCTTGGTATAGGTGAGGGGGGAAGGATCTGTGACTCAGCCCTCCCCCCCCACAGATATAGGATGTAACAGTCTTAGTATATAGTTGTAGCTAGCAGTTAGTATGTGTTAGCCGGCCTGTGCACAGCTCTGTAGAGAGCCAGGATTTAGTTACAGGACCAAGGAACCAAAGCTATCATTGGATTGTGACTTCTGTGGACTTATTGTTATTACGGTTGATGTGACCGCCGCCGGCTACTAACTTTGTGGATTACAATAAATTGCTGTTGTCTCCCGACCTCTTGCGTCCGTGTTGATTCAAAAGACCATCCGGAGGAAGGACGTATACCTTTGCTCCGTGACACTGTATATATACACTGTACAGACACATGGCAGTATATAGACAGCTGTATATACACGGTACAGACACATGGCGGTATATAGATAGCTGTATATACACGGTACAGACACATGGCGGTATATAGATAGCTGTATATATACACTGTACAGACACATGGCGGTATATAGATAGCTGTATATACACGGTACAGACACATGGCAGTATATAGATAGCTGTATATACACGGTACAGACACATGGCGGTATATAGATAGCTGTATATACACGGTACAGACACAAGGCGGTATATAGATAGCTGAATATAAACTGTACAGACACATGGCGGTATATAGAGAGCTGTATATATACACGGTACAGACACATGGCGGTATATAGAGAGCTGTATATACACGGTACAGACACATGGCGGTATATAGAGAGCTGTATATATACACTGTACAGACACATGGCGGTATATAGATAGCTGTATATACACGGTACAGACACATGGCAGTATATAGAGAGCTGTATATACACTGTACAGACACATGGCGGTATATAGATAGCTGTATATACACGGTACAGACACATGGCGGTATATAGATAGCTGTATATACACGGTACAGACACATGGCAGTATATAGAGAGCTGTATATATACACGGTACAGACACATGGCAGTATATAGAGAGCTGTATATACACGGTACAGACACATGGCGGTATATAGATAGCTGTATATATACTGTACAGACACATGGCGGTATATAGATAGCTGTATATACACTGTACAGACACATGGCGGTATATAGAGAGCTGTATATATACACTGTACAGACACATGGCAGTATATAGATAGCTGTATATACACGGTACAGACACATGGCGGTATATAGATAGCTGTATATACACGGTACAGACACATGGCAGTATATAGAGAGCTGTATATATACACGGTACAGACACATGGCAGTATATAGAGAGCTGTATATACACGGTACAGACACATGGCGGTATATAGATAGCTGTATATATACTGTACAGACACATGGCGGTATATAGATAGCTGTATATACACTGTACAGACACATGGCGGTATATAGAGAGCTGTATATATACACTGTACAGACACATGGCAGTATATAGATAGCTGTATATACACGGTACAGACACATGGCGGTATATAGATAGCTGTATATACACGGTACAGACACATGGCAGTATATAGAGAGCTGTATATATACACGGTACAGACACATGGCAGTATATAGAGAGCTGTATATATACACTGTACAGACACATGGCGGTATATAGATAGCTGTATATACACTGTACAGACACATGGCGGTATATAGATAGCTGTATATACACGGTACAGACACATGGCGGTATATAGAGAGCTGTATATATACACTGTACAGACACATGGCGGTATATAGATAGCTGTATATACACTGTACAGACACATGGCGGTATATAGATAGCTGTATATACACGGTACAGACACATGGCAGTATATAGAGAGCAGTATATACACGGTACAGACACATGGCGGTATATAGAGAGCTGTATATACACTGTACAGACACATGGCGGTATATAGATAGCTGTATATACACTGTACAGACACATGGCAGTATATAGATAGCTGTATATACACGGTACAGACACATGGCAGTATATAGAGAGCTGTATATACACGGTACAGACACATGGCGGTATATAGATAGCTGTATATATACACTGTACAGACACATGGCGGTATATAGATAGCTGTATATACACGGTACAGACACATGGCGGTATATAGAGAGCTGCATATACACGGTACAGACACATGGCAGTATATAGAGAGCTGTATATACACGGTACAGACACATGGCGGTATATAGATAGCTGTATATATACACTGTACAGACACATGGCGGTATATAGATAGCTGTATATACACGGTACAGACACATGGCGGTATATAGATAGCTGTATATATACACTGTACAGACACATGGCGGTATATAGAGAGCTGTATATATACACTGTACAGACACATGGCGGTATATAGATAGCTGTATATACACGGTACAGACACATGGCAGTATATAGAGAGCTGTATATACACTGTACAGACACATGGCGGTATATAGATAGCTGTATATATACACTGTACAGACACATGGCGGTATATAGATAGCTGTATATACACTGTACAGACACATGGCGGTATATAGATAGCTGTATATACACGGTACAGACACATGGCGGTATATAGATAGCTGTATACACACGGTACAGACACATGGCGGTATATAGATAGCTGTATATACACTGTACAGACACATGGCGGTATATAGATAGCTGTATATACACGGTACAGACACATGGCGGTATATAGAGAGCTGTATATATACACGGTACAGACACATGGTAGTATATAGATAGCTGTATATACACTGTACAGACACATGGCGGTATATAGATAGCTGTATATACACGGTACAGACACATGGCAGTATATAGATAGCTGTATATATACACTGTACAGACACATGGCGGTATATAGATAGCTGTATATACACGGTACAGACACATGGCGGTATATAGATAGCTGTATATATACACTGTACAGACACATGGCGGTATATAGATAGCTGTATATACACGGTACAGACACATGGCAGTATATAGATAGCTGTATATATACACGGTACAGACACATGGCGGTATATAGATAGCTGTATATACACGGTACAGACACATGGCGGTATATAGATAGCTGTATATACACGGTACAGACACATGGCGGTATATAGATAGCTGTATATACACTGTACAGACACATGGCAGTATATAGATAGCTGTATATACACTGTACAGACACATGGCGGTATATAGAGAGCTGTATATATACACTGTACAGACACATGGCGGTATATAGATAGCTGTATATACACTGTACAGACACATGGCGGTATATAGATAGCTGTATATATACGGTACAGACACATGGCGGTATATAGATAGCTGTATATACACTGTACAGACACATGGCGGTATATAGATAGATGTATATATACGGTACAGACACATGGCGGTATATAGATAGCTGTATATACACGGTACAGACACATGGCAGTATATAGATAGCTGTATATACACGGTACAGACACATGGCAGTATATAGATAGCTGTATATACACGGTACAGACACATGGCAGTATATAGATAGCTGTATATACACTGTACAGACACATGGCGGTATATAGATAGCTGTATATACACTGTACAGACACATGGCAGTATATAGATAGCTGTATATACACGGTACAGACACATGGCAGTATATAGATAGCTGTATATACACTGTACAGACACATGGCGGTATATAGAGAGCTGTATATACACGGTACAGACACATGGCGGTATATAGATAGCTGTATATACACTGTACAGACACATGGCGGTATATAGATAGCTGTATATACACGGTACAGACACATGGCGGTATATAGATAGCTGTATATATACTGTACAGACACATGGCGGTATATAGATAGCTGTATATACACGGTACAGACACATGGCGGTATATAGATAGCTGTATATATACACTGTACAGACACATGGCAGTATATAGATAGCTGTATATACACGGTACAGACACATGGCAGTATATACACGGTACAGACACATGGCGGTATATAGAGAGCAGTATATACACGGTACAGACACATGGCAGTATATAGATAGCTGTATATACACGGTACAGACACATGGCAGTATATAGAGAGCTGTATATACACTGTACAGACACATGGCGGTATATAGATAGCTGTATATACACGGTACAGACACATGGCGGTATATAGAGAGCTGTATATACACGGTACAGACACATGGCGGTATATAGAGAGCTGTATATACACTGTACAGACACATGGCAGTATATAGAGAGCTGTATATACACACTGTACAGACACATGGCGGTATATAGATAGCTGTATATACACGGTACAGACACATGGCAGTATATAGATAGCTGTATATACACTGTACAGACACATGGCGGTATATAGAGAGCTGTATATACACTGTACAGACACATGGCAGTATATAGAGAGCTGTATATACACGGTACAGACATATGGAGGTATATAGATAGCTGTATATACACGGTACAGACACATGGCGGTATATAGAGAGCAGTATATACACGGTACAGACACATGGCGGTATATAGAGAGCTGTATATACACTGTACAGACACATGGCGGTATATAGATAGCTGTATATACACGGTACAGACACATGGCGGTATATAGAGAGCAGTATATACACGGTACAGACACATGGCGGTATATAGAGAGCTGTATATACACTGTACAGACACATGGCAGTATATAGATAGCTGTATATACACGGTACAGACACATGGCAGTATATAGATAGCTGTATATACACGGTACAGACACATGGCGGTATATAGATAGCTGTATATATACACTGTACAGACACATGGCGGTATATAGAGAGCAGTATATACACGGTACAGACACATGGCGGTATATAGATAGCTGTATATATACACTGTACAGACACATGGCAGTATATAGAGAGCTGTATATATACACTGTACAGACACATGGCGGTATATAGATAGCTGTATATACACTGTACAGACACATGGCGGTATATAGATAGCTGTATATACACGGTACAGACACATGGCAGTATATAGATAGCTGTATATACACGGTACAGACACATGGCAGTATATAGATAGCTGTATATACACTGTACAGACACATGGCGGTATATAGATAGCTGTATATACACGGTACAGACACATGGCGGTATATAGAGAGCTGTATATACACGGTACAGACACATGGCGGTATATAGATAGCTGTATATACACTGTACAGACACATGGCAGTATATAGATAGCTGTATATACACTGTACAGACACATGGCGGTATATAGATAGCTGTATATACACTGTACAGACACACGGCAGTATATAGATAGCTGTATATACACGGTACAGACACATGGCGGTATATAGAGAGCTGTATATACACTGTACAGACACATGGCAGTATATAGATAGCTGTATATACACGGTACAGACACATGGCAGTATATAGATAGCTGTATATACACGGTACAGACACATGGCGGTATATAGAGAGCAGTATATACACGGTACAGACACATGGCGGTATATAGATAGCTGTATATATACACGGTACAGACACATGGCGGTATATAGATAGCTGTATATATACGGTACAGACACATGGCGGTATATAGATAGCTGTATATACACTGTACAGACACATGGCGGTATATAGATAGCTGTATATACACTGTACAGACACATGGCGGTATATAGATAGCTGTATATACACTGTACAGACACATGGCGGTATATAGAGAGCTGTATATACACTGTACAGACACATGGCGGTATATAGATAGCTGTATATACACGGTACAGACACATGGCGGTATATAGAGAGCTGTATATATACACTGTACAGACACATGGCGGTATATAGATAGCTGTATATACACTGTACAGACACATGGCGGTATATAGAGAGCTGTATATACACTGTACAGACACATGGCGGTATATAGAGAGCTGTATATACACTGTACAGACACATGGCGGTATATAGATAGCTGTATATACACTGTACAGACACATGGCGGTATATAGAGAGCTGTATATATACACTGTACAGACACATGGCAGTATATAGAGAGCTGTATATATACACGGTACAGACACATGGCAGTATATAGAGAGCTGTATATATACACGGTACAGACACATGGCAGTATATAGAGAGCTGTATATATACACTGTACAGACACATGGCAGTATATAGAGAGCTGTATATATACACGGTACAGACACATGGCAGTATATAGAGAGCTGTATATATACACGGTACAGACACATGGCAGTATATAGATAGCTGTATATACACTGTACAGACACATGGCAGTATATAGAGAGCTGTATATATACACTGTACAGACACATGGCAGTATATAGAGAGCTGTATATATACACGGTACAGACACATGGCAGTATATAGAGAGCTGTATATATACACGGTACAGACACATGGCGGTATATAGAGAGCTGTATATATACACGGTACAGACACATGGCGGTATATAGAGAGCTGTATATATACACGGTACAGACACATGGCGGTATATAGATAGCTGTATATACACTGTACAGACACATGGCGGTATATAGATAGCTGTATATACACTGTACAGACACATGGCGGTATATAGAGAGCTGTATATATACACGGTACAGACACATGGCGGTATATAGATAGCTGTATATATACACTGTACAGACACATGGCAGTATATAGATAGCTGTATATATACACTGTACAGACACATGGCAGTATATAGATAGCTGTATACACACGGTACAGACACATGGCAGTATATAGATAGCTGTATACACACGGTACAGACACATGGCGGTATATAGATAGCTGTATATACACGGTACAGACACATGGCGGTATATAGATAGCTGTATACACACGGTACAGACACATGGCGGTATATAGATAGCTGTATATACACGGTACAGACACATGGCAGTATATAGATAGCTGTATACACACGGTACAGACACATGGCAGTATATAGATAGCTGTATACACACGGTACAGACACATGGCGGTATATAGAGAGCTGTATATACACGGTACAGACACATGGCGGTATATAGATAGCTGTATACACACGGTACAGACACATGGCGGTATATAGATAGCTGTATATACACGGTACAGACACATGGCGGTATATAGATAGCTGTATACACACGGTACAGACACATGGCGGTATATAGATAGCTGTATACACACGGTACAGACACATGGCAGTATATAGAGAGCTGTATATATACACTGTACAGACACATGGCGGTATATAGATAGCTGTATATACACTGTACAGACACATGGCGGTATATAGATAGCTGTATATACACGGTACAGACACATGGCGGTATATAGATAGCTGTATATATACACTGTACAGACACATGGCGGTATATAGATAGCTGTATATATACACTGTACAGACACATGGCGGTATATAGATAGCTGTATATATACACTGTACAGACACATGGCGGTATATAGATAGCTGTATATATACACTGTACAGTTCTCTGCTCTTCTTTGTCGGTCTCTTGTAGCTCCTCCCTCTCAGCTGTGTGGGCGTGGCTACTGCATTCGGCGCCCTGGAGAGGGGCGTGGCCGTGTACTGTTTGTGGGCGGGGTCTCGGTGTGCAGTTGCTCTCGGTGCTCGGGAGATAAGATCACAAGACGCGCGAGGAGCCAGGACCCTGTATACAAGTAAGTGCTCTATATACTGCTGTGTGTGTTCTATATACTGCTGTATGTGCTCTCTATACTGCTGTATGTACTCTATATACCACTATACACTACTCTATGTACTCTGTATACCACTATATACTACTCTATGTACTCTGTATACCACTATATACTACTGTATGTGCTCTATATACCACTATATACTACTGTATGTCCTCTTTATACCACTATATACTACTCTATGTACTCTGTATACCACTATATACTACTGTATGTGCTCTATATACCACTATATACTGCTGTATGTCCTCTATATACCACTATATACTACTGTATGTCCTCTATATACCACTATATACTACTGCATGTACTCTATATACCACTATATACTACTGTATGTCCTCTATATACCACTATATACTACTGTATGTCTTCTATATACCACTATATACTACTGCATGTACTCTATATACCACTATATACTACTGTATGTCCTCTATATACCACTATATACTGCTGTATGTGCTCTGTATACCACTATATACTACTGTATGTCCTCTATATATCACTATATACTACTGTATGTCTTCTATATACCACTATATACTACTGCATGTCCTCTATATACCACTATATACTGCTGTATGTGCTCTGTATACCACTATATACTGCTGTATGTGCTCTGTATACCACTATATACTACTGTATGTACTCTATATACCACTATATACTACTGTATGTGCTCTATATACCACTATATACTACTGTATGTCCTCTATATACTACTATATACTACTGTATGTCTTCTATATACCACTATATACTACTGCATGTACTCTATATACCACTATATACTACTGTATGTCTTCTATATACCACTATATACTACTGCATGTACTCTATATACCACTATATACTACTGTATGTCCTCTATATACCACTATATACTACTCTATGTACTCTATATACCACTATATACTACTGTATGTCTTCTATCAAATCAAATCAAAAAAAAAAAAAAAAATGCTTTATTGGCACGTCCGAATAGGTATTTGGCATTGCCAAAGCTAGTAAAGTGGGTGGGGGGGGGAGTTGGGTTGGGTGGGTGGTGGGTGGGTGGTGGGTATGGGGGGGGGGGGTTCGGTTATAACAGTCCGTGGAGTCTCATCTTCCTCTTCGTTGGTGACTGCTATATGGGGAGGGGGAGGGGGAGGTGGGGGTGGGTGGGGCGGGTGTATTGGGTTAAATATAACAGTCCATGGAGTCTCATCTTCCTCTGGTTTGGTGACAGCTGGACACGTATTGGGCAGCGATCTCCACAGTGGCCTCTTCTTCTCCCAGTAGGATGTAGAGTTTCCTCTTCTCCCAGTCTGGGATGTGGGCAGAGAGTCTTTGGTAGTAGACGGCCCTCACAGCTGAGTATTTGGTGCAGTGTAGCAGGAAGTGGGTCTGGTCTTCTAGGGCCCCCTGGTCACAGTGCTGGCACAGTCTCTTCTCCCGTGGCTTGTACGTCTGCCTGTATCGCCCCGTCTCTATCTCTAGGTTGTGGGCGCTCAGTCTGTATCGGCTCAGGGTCTGTCTGTGCTTGGGGTGGCGTATTCTCTCCAGGTAGGTGGCCATGGTGTAGTCCCTTTGTAGGGATTGGTACACATTGGTGAGTTTCTTGGAGTTATTTATTTCGTTTCTCCATTCTTCAATGTACCGCTCTCTGTTTGCCTCTGTGGTCGCCTTTATTTCGGCCTTGGTTATCATCTGTTGGTGTTTTTGGTTTGGTGGTTGGCTGCTGTTTGGTTGGTGAGTGTCTGGTTTGCTCAGGTGGCTTAGCCAGGCTTGGTGGTGGTAGGAGTCGCTCCCCTGGATGTGTGCCTGGAAAGCTAGCGCCCTCTTCTGTATGGTGAGCCATAGGGGGAGTCTGCCTAGCTCTGCCCTGCAGGCTATGTTGGTGGTGTTGCGATGGACATGGAGCAGGTATTTGCAGAACTCCAGGTGGAAGTTCTCTGTTGGGCTGGAATCCCACTGTGACTGGTCTGGGTAGGTGGCTGGGCCCCAAACCTCACTGCCATAGAGAAGGATCGGGGAGATGACAGCGTCAAATCTCTTCATCCAGACCCTCACCGGTGGTTTGAGGTGGTACAGTTGTCTTCTGATGGCGTAGAAGGTTCTGCAGGCTTTTGCTTTCAGGGTTTCTGTAACGGAGCAAAAGTATACGTCTTCCTCCGGATGGTCTTTTGAATCAACACGGACGCAAGAGGTCGGGAGACAACAGCAATTTATTGTAATCCACAAAGTTAGTAGCCGGCGGCGGTCACATCAACCGTAATAACAATAAGTCCACGGAAGTCACAATCCAATGATAACTTTGGGTTCTTGGTCCTGTAACTAAGTCCTGGCTCTCTGCAGAGCTGTGCACAGGCCGGCTAACACATACTAACTGCTAGCTACAACTATATACTAAAACTGTTACACCTATATCTGTGGGTGGGAAGGGCTGAGTCACAGATCCTTCCCCCCTCACCTATACCAAGGAGAGCAGACTCCCTGTCTCTTTTGAACAATGCACCGTCCAACATCTTCTTGGAGACACTGATCAGATTATCTCCACCCATTGTCCTCACTGGTCCTCACTAGTTAGAGGGATTTGCATACAATGTGCTAACACACTAGACCCCAATCAGCCAACTACACACTGATGTATATAACAGGTTAGAGAATACATTCCACATGAAATATATATTACACATTGCCTATAGTATAGACTCTAACCATCCCGTGACAACCCCTCCCCCTCTCAAAACATGTGCATGACACAATTGGCCTACACAGGTAAATTGGGGAATGCACATCAGTCTCTATAGCTCATATGTCCTCCTGCCGGGATAACCCATCCGCGTTCTGGTGTTGGTTCCCTCGGCGGTGCTGAATGGTAAAGTTGTAGGGTTGAAGGGCTGGCATCTGGCAGAAAATCCGGTGGATCCATGTTGGCTTCTCTCTGAGCTTGGCTTCGGGTCACTGCTCCCACAAAGTGGCACTGTAGATTTCCAACATCGTTGCCTAACAGAACATCGGCCGGCAGCCCGCTCATCACACCAATTGTGCATCGTTTTGGTCCATAACCATAGTCGAGTTCCACGGTAGCTTTAGGAATACGTCTCCGAGTACCTCCTGCCAACTCGATAGAAATGCCAGGGCCCTCCTCTAGGGCCTCGGGTCGAACCACTCGGGGGTCCGCTACCGTTAGGAAAGCTCCCGAGTCCCGGAATCCAACAACTGTTCGGCCATCCAGTAGGACCTCCTGCAAGTGCTTCCGCTGAGGGTTTGCGGGATGTGTGGCAGAAGGCTGAATCCCATAGACCCCTGGAGGTGAAACAGATGGGTCATTCATGGAGTCATCTGGAAATGGGGCCAAACTTTCTGTCCTAGGGGTGGTTCCCAGGTAGTGAATAGGCCGGGATGCCACGGTGGCCCGTGCCCCCATGTTAACAGGGCAACTAGCTTGCAAATGTCCAGGCCGCCCGCACCCAAAACATCTGCGCTCTAGCATTCTTCCAGTGGGTCGTTGTCTAGGGACAGGGTTGTTCATAGCTGGAGGCCGATGGGCTGGGGCAGGGGTAGAGGGGGAATTGTAATCCTGAGGCCGGGCACGAAAGGTGGGTGGCTGGCTGAAGGGTGTCTGGCGGACTGTGGTAGTTTTCCGCTCCTCTGCAAACAACCTCTTCCACTGCGGCTTGATGGTCAGGCCCTCATCTGCAAGGGAAGCAGCTTGCTCCACTGTGGCTGGGTTCCGTTCCAGCACCCACTCACAGATCTCAGCGGGGCACTGGGAAAAGAACTGTTCCTTAAGTATGACTTGGAGGATCTTATCGACTGTGACAGCCTCCTCTCCTTCTAGCCAGCGCTTGCATGCTTGCTTCAACTTGTGGGCGAACATGTGGAAGGAGCTTCCCCCATTGTAAGACAAAGAGCGGAATTGAACTCGGTAGGTCTCTGGAGTGACTGCATAATACTTCTGCACCGCTCTTTTAATGGCCTCATAGTCCCGCTGATCACTAGGGTCCATGGCTCTGAGAGCTTCCGCAGCCCCATCCCGTAGGTGCCCCACCAGATACCGGACCCAATCCTTCTCTGGGACTTCCATCAGGTGGCACTGGTGTTCGAAGTCCTGAAAATATCCATCAACATCCCCAGCCGCTTCATCAAAGGTCTTGAAGTGTTTATGGGAGACATATGGTGGTTCTCTCACTGTTGGGCTGGGGGTCGGCGTTTGATTATAATTCCGCGTAGTTATCTCAGCCATTCGCATTTCATGCGCCATTCTTTCCTTTTCATGCGCCATTCTCTGTTCCTCCTTCTCCGTTTCCTGAGCCCTCTGTAATGCTCTACTCCTTTGCTCCGCAGTTGCTCCTAGCCCCAGCACTGCCAACTCCTCCTCATACAAAACAACCCATCTGCTCTTTTGGGTCTGTACCTGCCACTCCCGTATCTCTACTGTCTCCTGGGGGCAGCCCTCCTCATGGTCGCTTTGCAGGGTCATCTCCTCCAGTGCCTCGATCAGTTGATCTTTCGTTCTTCCCTGGTAACTCAGGTTTAGTTCCCGGGCTCTTACTTGTAGACTTGCCATAGTCCAGTTCCTGTATTCTGAGGTTGTGGCTCCATTAATCGCTGAGCTGCTGTAGTCCATCTCGCTGTCCGCTGTTGATCCCACCGCTGCCAACCAGTTGTAACGGAGCAAAAGTATACGTCTTCCTCCGGATGGTCTTTTGAATCAACACGGACGCAAGAGGTCGGGAGACAACAGCAATTTATTGTAATCCACAAAGTTAGTAGCCGGCGGCGGTCACATCAACCGTAATAACAATAAGTCCACAGAAGTCACAATCCAATGATAACTTTGGGTTCTTGGTCCTGTAACTAAGTCCTGGCTCTCTGCAGAGCTGTGCACAGGCCGGCTAACACATACTAACTCCTCACTACAACTATATACTAAGACTGTTACTTCCTCTATCTGTGGGTGGGAAGGGCTGAGTCACAGATCCTTCCCCCCTCACCTATACCAAGGAGAGCAGACTCCCTGTCTACTATGGACAATGCACCGTCCAACATCTTCTTGGAGACACTGATCAGATTATCTCCACCCATTGTCCTCACTGGTCCTCACTAGTTAGAGGGATTTGCATACAATGTGCTAACACACTAGACCCGAATCAGCCAACTACACACTGATGTTTACAACAGGTTAGAGAATACATTCCACATGAAATATATATTACACATTGCCTATAGTATAGACTCTAACCATCCCGTGACAGTTTCTATTGCTGCTTTGAAGCTTCCTGATTGGCTGAGCTCCAGCCCCAGGTCGGTGTAGCTGTTGGTTTTCTCCAGTGTGGAGCCGTTCAGTGTGAATTGTGAGGTGGTGGAGGCTTTATTGTGGCCCTTCTTCTGGAATACCATGACTTTGGTCTTCTTCTGGTTGATGGGTAGGGCCCATGTGGTGCTGAATTTTTCCAGCACTGACAGGCTTTCTTGGAGATCTTTCTCGGTGGGGGCCAGGAGTAGGAGGTCATCGGCGTATAGCAGGAACTTCACCTCTCGATTGTTCAGGGTGAGGCCTGGGGTTGGTGAGGCCTCCAGGGCTGTAGCCAGTTCATTGATATAGATGTTGAAGAGCGTTGGGCTCAGGCTACAGCCTTGTCTGACCCCTCGGGCCTGTTGGAAGTACGCTGTCCTTTTCCCATTCACCTTCACACTGCACTGGTTTCCGGTGTAGGAGCTCTTGATGACGTCGTACGTTCTTCCTCCTATTCCACTCTCTAGGAGTTTTAGAAGTAGGCCTGGGTGCCATACTGAATCAAACGCCTTCTTAAAGTCCACGAAGCAGGCGAATATCTTGCCTCTTCTGGTGTTGTGGACGTGCGTCTTGATGAGGCTGTGCAGGGTGTAGATATGGTCTGTGGTGCGGTGGTTTGGCATGAACCCTGCTTGGCTCTTGCTGAGGACCCCGTGTTGTGTGAGGAAGGTGAGGATTCTGTTATTGATGATGCTGTTGAACAGTTTCCCCAGCTATGTGCTGCTGACGCAGATCCCTCTGTAGTTGTTGGGGTCATATTGGTCCCCATTCTTGTAGATGGGGGTTATGAGCCCTTTGTTCCAGTCTTCGGGGAAGTGTCCAGCATTGAGCACGAGGGTGAATAGCTTTGCCAGTGCCGCGTGTATTGCTGGAGGGCTGTATTTGATCATCTCTGGTAGGATGCCGTCAGGGCCACTGGCCTTTTTGCCTTTCAGCAGGACAATTCTTTCCTGTATATCTTTTATGGTGATTGGTGAGTCCAGAGGGTTCTGGAAGTCTTTGATGACTTTCTCCATGTCCCTCAGTTTGGTGATTATCTGTTGCTGTTCTGGAGTTAGTTCTTCTTCTGGGATGTTTTTGTAGAGACCTCTGAAGTAGTTGAGCCAGATATTGCCATTTTGGATGTGGAGAGAGTTTTTCTTGGGCTTTGTGCCCATGTGGTGCCAGGTCTCCCAGAATGAGCTGTCCTGGAGGGAGTCCTCTAGTTGCTGTATTTTGTGGGAGAGGTATCTCTGTTTCTTCTCTCTGAGGGTGCCCTTGTATTGCTTGCATAGATTGCTGTAGGCTTCCCTCACCTCCTCGTTGTTGGGGTCCCTGTGTTTTTGGTTGGAGGCTGTTCTTAGGGTATGGCGTAGTGCTCTGCATTCACTGTCGAACCATTTGTGGGACTGTTTGTTGGTTTGTCTTATGGGTTTGGTTGGTTTCAGGCCTGCTAGTTCTGCTGTGGTCTGTAGGATGTACTTGAGATCCTTCACAGCTCTGGTGACTCCCTGTTGGTCTGGCTGATAGGTGTTTGTATGGAAGTTTGTGAGCAGTGTCTTGATTTCGGGTCGGTTGGTTGCGTTGCTATATTCTATGGCCTGGTGGTTGGCCCATTTGAAATGTCTTGGTAGGTTGTAGAGGCCGGACTGTTGGGGCTCATGTGTGGGTGTTTTGTTCCTGGTTCTCATGTATAGTAGGATCTGGTTGTGGTCTGATAGATGGGAGTCAGGTGCGATTGTGAAGTCTTCAATGTCTGACAGGTCTGCGTCTGTAATGGCATAGTCCACCACGCTGTTGCCCACTTGCGAGTTTAGTGTGAAGCGTCCTCTGGGATCGCCTGTGGTACGTCCGTTTATTATGTACAGTCCTAGGCTTCGGCACATGTTCAGCAGTTGTCTCCCACTCTTGTTGACAATTCTGTCTTGGCTGTTTCTTCTTGTCTGTGTGGGTTCTGGGTGGTGGATCTCACTACCGTGCGTATGTGGGTTGTCGTCCGGGGGCAGGTAGTCTAACTCTGTGCCTGTCCTTGCATTCAGGTCTCCGCATATTAGTACTCTGCCTTTGGGTTGGAAGTGGACGGCTTCCCTTTGTAGGACCTCGTAAGTGTCGGGGTGGTGGTAGGGAGACCCTGGTGGGGGCATATATACTGCACAGAGATAGATGTCCTGCTGGCCGCTGAGGATGGAGCTGCTTATTTTTATCCATATGTGATTAGTTCCACGTTTGGTAGCTTTTACGTGTTCTTTGAGCTCCTCCTTGTACCATATTAGTATGCCTCCTGAGTGGCGGCCATGTTTGGTGGTCTTATTTTTCTGGGCGGGCACTGAGAATTCCTTGTAGCCCATGGGTGTTAGGGACTCGTCATCTGCCCGGGTCCATGTCTCTAGGAGGATTTGGATGTCTATGTTTTTTAGTCTGTCTATGAAGTCTGGATCTTTTGGGTTAGATCTATAGGCTGAGGCGTTCAGCCCTTGTATGTTCCAACTACTAATAGTCAGTGATTTCATCTTCGGTGGGTAAACCTTGTAATGAGCTGTCCTGCAGAGGACGGGCTGGGTTCTTGGTTGGTTGCAGTGTGGCCAGGTATTGGTTTATGTGCATTGCTGTTGTGGCCATTGTAGTGACCGCATGCTCTATTCTCTTTATTGTATCTATGTTGGTGCTCTGGGTTGCTCTGGTTGGCTTTTTCTTGATAGGTGGCATCTTTGGGGGGTTCTGTCTTGGATATTGGCGGTTGTCGGGTATTATTTCCATGGTTCTTTGTCTTGTTTGTTGTCTAGGCCCGGGGGCTCTGTTGAGCACTAAGTCTTTGAATTCCTTCGCTAGGAGGCTGACGCCATGTTTATTGAGGTGTTTGTCATCATATAGGTGACGCTTATCTATGGAGGGGTGTTGTGCCAGGGTGATGCCTGGTGTTTGTCTGATTCTGGTCGCCAGCTCTTTGTTGATCCCCATGATGGTAGCTTCAGAGATGTCTTCTGGTGGGAGCAGAGATGACAGGATGATACTACTGTCTGGGAACTGTTGCTTTGCTTTCTCTGCTAGTTGGACCAGTTGGCCCGCTGTCTGTTGGGGCTGGTCAGAGAGATCTTCTGTGCCTGTGTGTATGACAATGTGTTTCGGGGTAGTGAAGAAAGGCTTGCAAATGACGGTATTGGCTTTTTCAATGGTTGGGCTGTGGATTTTCTTGACTCTTTGCCGTGGGAAGAGCTTTCTTGTATTAATGTACTTGCCATTGGAGTCTATGATCAGGACTATATCTGGGTTTGAGGTTCTCGTTGTTTGGGTTCTCTCTGGCTCTATGTCTGGGGTGATGGGCAGTTCTGGGCTTTCTTGTGATGTTTGAGGCATTTCTGGCTTATTGATACCTTGATCAGAGTCTGTTGTGTTTTCCTCCCCCTCTTCCTTAGATCTTATCTCTTGTGCCTGTAGTTTCAGGCCTGATAACTCTTCCTTTAGTTCTGTGATTTCTTGTAGGCACTGCGTCATTTTATCCCACAGCTTGACATTCTCTTGCTGGCAGGCTGCTATCTCTTTTCTCAGATTTGTGTTTTCCTGGATAAGTTTGTGGATGGCTTTTGTGTCGCCATTTGTGCTGGACAGTTCGTTGACATTACAGTTTCTGTTATAATTGTGTTTATAGATAGTAAAATCTCTCTCCAGCCGGGATACAGTCTCTGTGAGGGACTCTACTGAGAGGTGTGAGGAGTCGGGGGAGGGCTTGCTGGCTTGTGTACTGGCAGTGTTGGGGGATGTCACGGGTAATTCACCTGAGTCAGTGGGTGATCCTGTGTCTGTGCCCCTTTTTAGTTGTGCCTGATTCTTGATTTCTGGGAATTTTTCTATATATTGGTGAAGCCTATCTTCTCTTCCTTGAATCATTAAAGTCCCATTATTAAAAATGGTTGTTGTGAGAATCACTTCGCCGGCGCCTTGTGGGTTTTTTATTCTGATTGTTATTTTGCCTGTATCCGCCTCTTCTGTTGTTGTACTCTTGTAGCAGTCACATATTGCATGCTGCCAGGCTCTTATGTAATCGGTGTGCATAATGAGGTTAGTCATTCTTTGGTTTGATGTGTAATCAGCAAACAGGGTCTCAGCATGGGCTTTGAGGAGATCTTTCTTTGCATTTTTCTTTTCATTGGCACTCATGTTATCAGGGTATGTAATCTGTAGAGTGGCCTGCCCCCCCGCTGTGTACAGAGACAGTGCTCTTCGCATAACAGTCAATGTCCTCATTCTCTGTGGCCATTTTCACACCTTCTGGGATGCCTGACACCCGGCTGTGCTGGGACCTTGTCCTAGGTTCTATGGAGCTCATACTAGGTTCATCTAAGAATTCCATATTATAATCTCCCAGGTTCCCAAAATCTGAGGGTGTCCCCGATTTCCTTATTTCTGAGGGATAATCTACTTGTTTATGGGATTAGCCAAGTGATGGCCCTACCTTCTGTGATGTGGGATCCTGGGGTCAGATGTGATGTTCCTGTTGCATTCAGCCAGTCTGAGGTCTGTAGGAATCTTCTCTTGTATTTTAAAATCCTTTTTCTGTTCTTATTTCATTTTTCTCTTGGGATGTTTTTAGTCTCGCTTAGTTATGTCTTCCATGGAGCCGATATTTCCTGGTTTTCGTCTTGCAGGTAGCTCAATTACAAGGTTTTACTTTGATGAAAGTCAGGAGCTCATGGTCGGAGATGCTTACACTCCAGTAGTCAGTAGTCAGTAGTGTAGTAGTGTAGTGTATATACCACTATATACTACTGCATGTACTCTATATACCACTATATACTACTGTATGTCCTCTATATACCACTATATACTACTGCATGTACTCTATATACCACTATATACTACTGTATGTGCTCTGTATACCACTATATACTACTGTATGTACTCTATATACCACTATATACTACTGTATGTCCTCTATAGACCACTATATACTACTGTATGTCCTCTATAGACCACTATATACTACTGTATGTCCTCTATATACCACTATATACTACTGTATGTCCTCTATATACCACTATATACTACTGTATGTCCTCTATATACCACTATATACTACTGTATGTCCTCTATAGACCACTATATACTACTGTATGTACTCTATATAGACCACTATATACTACTGTGTGTCCTCTATAGACCACTATATACTACTGTATGTCCTCTATATACCACTATATACTACTGTATGTCCTCTATATACCACTATATACTACTGTATGTCCTCTATATACCACTATATACTACTGTATGTCCTCTATATACCACTATATACTACTGTATGTCCTCTATATACCACTATATACTACTGCATGTCCTCTATAGACCACTATATACTACTGCATGTACTCTATATACCACTATATACTACTGTATGTCCTCTATATTCCACTATATACTACTCTATGTACTCTGTATACCACTATATACTACTGTATGTCCTCTATAGACCACTATATACTACTGTATGTACTCTATATACCACTATATACTGCTGTATGTACTCTATATACCACTATATACTACTGTATGTCTTCTATATACCACTATATACTACTGTATGTACTCTATATACCACTATATACTACTGTATGTCTTCTATATACCACTATATACTACTGTATGTACTCTATATACCACTATATACTACTGTATGTCCTCTATATACCACTATATACTACTGTATGTCCTCTATAGACCACTATATACTACAGTATGTCCTCTATATACCACTATATACTACTGTATGTCCTCTATAGACCACTATATACTACTGCATGTACTCTATATACCACTATATACTACTGCATGTCCTCTATAGACCACTATATACTACTGCATGTACTCTATATACCACTATATACTACTGTATGTCCTCTATATTCCACTATATACTACTCTATGTACTCTGTATACCACTATATACTACTGTATGTCCTCTATAGACCACTATATACTACTGTATGTGCTCTATATACCACTATATACTACTGTATGTCCTCTATATACCACTATATACTACTGTATGTGCTCTATATACCACTATATACTGCTGTATGTACTCTATATACCACTATATACTACTGTATGTCTTCTATATACCACTATATACTACTGTATGTACTCTATATACCACTATATACTACTGTATGTCTTCTATATACCACTATATACTACTGTATGTCCTCTATATACCACTATATACTACTGTATGTACTCTATATACCACTATATACTGCTGTATGTACTCTATATACCACTATATACTACTGTATGTCTTCTATATACCACTATATACTACTGTATGTACTCTATATACCACTATATACTACTGTATGTCTTCTATATACCACTATATACTACTGTATGTACTCTATATACCACTATATACTACTGTATGTCCTCTATATACCACTATATACTACTGTATGTCCTCTATAGACCACTATATACTACAGTATGTCCTCTATATACCACTATATACTACTGTATGTCCTCTATATACCTCTATATACTACTGTATGTCCTCTATATACCACTATATACTGCTGTATGTCCTCTACATACCACTATATACTACTGTATGTCTTCTATATACCACTATATACTACTGTATGTCTTCTATATACCACTATATACTACTGTATGTGCTCTATATACCACTATATACTACTGTATGTCCTCTATATACCACTATATACTGCTGTATGTACTCTATATACCACTATATACTACTGTATGTACTCTATATCCTACTATATACTGGTGTATGTCCTCTATATACTGTTGTATGTACTCTATATACCACTATATACTACTGTATGTACTCTATATACCACTATATACTACTGCATGTACTCTATATACCACTATATACTACTGTATGTCCTCTATATACTACTCTATGTACTCTATATACTACTATATGTACTCTATGTACCACTATATACTGCTGTATGTACTCTATATACTACTGTATGTCCTCTATATACCACTATATACTACTGTATGGGCTCTATATACCACTATATACTACTGTATGTCCTCTATATACCACTATATACTACTCTATGTACTCTATATACTACTATATACTACTGTATGTACTCTATATACCACTATATACTACTGTATGTGCTCTATATAGACCACTATATACTACTGTATGTGCTCTATATACCACTATATACTACTCTATGTACTCTATATACCACTATATACTACTCTATGTACTCTATATACTACTGTATGTACTCCATATACCACTATATACTACTCTATGTACTCTATATATACCACTATATACTACTCTATACACTGTATGTACTCTATATACCACTATATACCACTCTATGTACCCTATACATATACTATATACTACTGTATACACTGTATGTACTCTATATATACCACTATATACTACTGTATACACTGTATGTACTCTATATATACTACTCTATACACTGTATACACTCCTATATGTATAGATTTGCTGGATCCCCTTTCACTTTCACTTTGCGCAGTAAACAACATGCGGTTCAGCACTATTGTACGGTATTATATACCAGCAGCGCCCCCTGCTGCACTTCTGTGTTATGGCTCAGTACGGAGGTGACCGAGAAGCCCCGAACTATAAACTAGCTGCAGTGTCACATTATAAAGCGCGGGGAAGCCATTTTGTTTCAGCCCATGAGGTCGGCTGAGGTCACCCTTAGACTGTACCAAGTCCGTGTTCTATTCTTAGCGCTACCTCATGGACATAACCCCAGCTGTCAGCGCTTCTATTCTCAGCAGTGACCCCTTCTTGGTGACCCTCCAATGGCGCTGGCCACTCTGGCAGAAGGATCTCCGAGAAGGGTGATGGATATGGCGCGGCTGACCGGTGCCCACTGCGGGCTCTCCAGGAATGGCCTGCCCAGGAGGTATATATTATATACGGCCGGCTGTAGCCATTCAGCTTCAGTCTCCCCTCGTTATCGGTATTGGGGCGCCTTTACCACCAATCGATATTGAGCTGTCACTGACGCTTGATGAGCGCCGATCGGCACCAATGAGGCACGGCGGTGTGGTGAGAAGCTCCGAGCTTATTGTATAATAGTCTCTGTTATCCTGCTATTATGTGTCTGCCTGCGGGTTTATTTATTCTATCACAGAATCCAAAGAACCCTGGCAAGACGCCCAAACCTTACCGCAATGCCTGTGTCTGGTCACCGACCAAAGGTCTGCACAGGAGAACATGGAGATAGTGAGAGAGCTGAGCTCAGGACGTGTAGGGTTGTGTTGTGTCGTAACGTAGAAAAACCGGATCCAGAGTATCGTTACATCAAAGAGATACAAGAAGATACAAATGAGCTTTATTACCAAAGAATAAGACATCGGGTGTTACCAAAGCAGAAAAGGGGGTGGGGGATGGGTACGGGGTCTGTGGCTTGGGGTTTGAGTGTCCTTAGGGTCTCGTCATTCTTGTTTGGGGTATGCGGGTATCAGTGGGTATGGGATAAACGGGTGACGGAGGGGAGGGGGCCCTTAGTGGTTATCAGGTGGGGGGGATTTAATAGTCTCTGGGGGGTTTGATAGTCCGTGGAGTCTCATCTTCCTCTTCGTTGGTGACCGCTATATGGGGAGGTGGGGGTGGGGTGGGCGGGTGTATTGGGATAAATATAACAGTCGGTGGAGTCTCATCTTCCTCTTCGTTGGTGACTGCTATATGGGGAGGTGGGGGTGGGTGGGGTGGGTGTATTGGGATAAATATAACAGTCCGTGGAGTCTCATCTTCCTCTTAGTTGGTGACCGCTATATGGGGAGGTGGGGGTGGGGCGGGTGTATTGGGATAAATATAACAGTCCATGGAGTCTCATCTTCCTCTTGTTTGGTGACAGCTGGACACGTATTGGGCAGCGATCTCCACAGTGGCCTCTTCTTCTCCCAGTAGGATGTAGAGTTTTCTCTTCTCCCAGTCTGGGATGTGGGCAGAGAGTCTTTGGTAGTAGACGGCCCTCACAGCTGAGTAGTTGGTGCAGTGTAGCAGGAAGTGGGTCTCGTCTTCTAGGACCCCCTGGTCACAGTGCTGGCACAGTCTCTTCTCCCGTGGCTTGTACGTCTGCCTGTATCGCCCCGTCTCTATCTCTAGGTTGTGGGCGCTCAGTCTGTATCGGCTCAGGGTCTGTCTGTGCTTGGGGTGGCGTATTCTCTCCAGGTAGGTGGCCATGGTGTAGTCCCTTTGTAGGGATTGGTACACATTGGTGAGTTTCTTGGAGTTATTTATTTCATTTCTCCATTCTTCAATGTACCGCTCTCTGTTTGCCTCTGTGGTCGCCTTTATTTCGGCCTTGGTTATCATCTGTTGGTGTTTTTGGTTTGGTGGTTGGCTGCTGTTTGGTTGGTGAGTGTCTGGTTTGCTCAGGTGGCTTAGCCAGGCTTGGTGGTGGTAGGAGTCGCTCCCCTGGATGTGTGCCTGGAAAGCTAGCGCCCTCTTCTGTATGGTGAGCCATAGGGGGAGTCTGCCTAGCTCTGCCCTGCAGGCTATGTTGGTGGTGTTGCGATGGACATGGAGCAGGTATTTGCAGAACTCCAGGTGGAAGTTCTCTGTTGGGCTGGAATCCCACTTTGACTGGTCTGGGTAGGTGGCTGGGCCCCAAACCTCACTGCCATAGAGAAGGATCGGGGAGATGACAGCGTCAAATATCTTCAGCCAGACCCTCACCGGTGGTTTGAGGTGGTACAGTTGTCTTCTGATGGCGTAGAAGGTTCTGCAGGCTTTTGCTTTCAGGGTTTCTATTGCTGCTTTGAAGCTTCCTGATTGGCTGAGCTCCAGCCCCAGGTAGGTGTAGCTGTTGGTTTTCTCCAGTGTGGAGCCGTTCAGTGTGAATTGTGGGGTGGTGGAGGCTTTATTGTGGCCCTTCTTCTGGAATACCATGACTTTGGTCTTCTTCTGGTTGATGGGTAGGGCCCATGTGGTGCTGAATTTTTCCAGCACTGACAGGCTTTCTTGGAGGTCTTTCTCGGTGGGGGCCAGGAGTAGGAGGTCATCGGCGTATAGCAGGAACTTCACCTCTCGATTGTTCAGGGTGAGGCCTGGGGTTGGTGAGGCCTCCAGGGCTGTAGCCAGTTCATTGATATAGATGTTGGAGAGCGTTGGGCTCAGGCTACAGCCTTGTCTGACCCCTCGGGCCTGTTGGAAGTATGCTGTCCTTTTCCCATTCACCTTCACACTGCACTGGTGTCGGTGTAGGAGGGGGAGCAGTGACGTTGTATTGTGTGATACTATATTTGTGTGCTCTTTGTGATGTCCGTGTCTGCGTCTCTTGCAGGGCCCTCATGTTGTCTTCCAGCCATGGGTTTGTTCCGTTCGGTAGATATGCGCAAGTTACTGCACAACAAGTTTGTCGTCATTCTTGGAGACTCCAGTAAGTGACCCCCTCCTGTATATTTGATGTGTATACACCTGTCTGGAGCACCTGTATTGTAACACACGTTCTGCTCTAGTTCTCTTCTTCTCATGGTGCCCTAAGCTTGTGTCTGCACAGTGTGAACAGGGCCACCGCCTCATGTCCTTGTCTGTCTTTCAGTTCAGAGATCTGTGTACAAAGACCTGGTGAAGCTTCTGCGGACTGATGCATATCTGACTGAAGACCAGCTAAAAGAGAAGGTGAGGCTTAAGACGTGTCCAGTAACACCTTGTGGACCACCAAATGCCTTACAACTTGTAGAGGAGACACGGGGAGCAGTCTGTGTGAGAGGAGACACGGGGAGCAGTCTATGAGAGAGGAGACACGGGGAGCAGTCTGTGTGAGAGAGGAGACATGGGGAGCAGTCTATGAGAGAGGAGACACGGGGAGCAGTCTGTGAGAGAGGAGACACGGGGAGCAGTCTATGAGAGAGGAGATACGGGGAGCAGTCTGTGTGAGAGAGGAGACACGGGGAGCAGTCTGTGTGAGAGAGGAGACATAGGGAGCAGTCTGTGTGAGAGAGGAGACATAGGGAGCAGTCTGTGTGAGAGAGGAGACACGGGGAGCAGTCTGTGTGAGAGAGGAGACACGGGGAGCAGTCTGTGTGAGAGAGGAGACACTGGGAGCAGTCTGTGTGAGAGAGGAGACATGGGGAGCAGTCTATGAGAGAGGAGACACGGGGAGCAGTCTATGAGAGAGGAGACATGGGGAGCAGTCTGTGTGAGAGAGGAGACATGGGGAGCAGTCTATGAGAGAGGAGACACGGGGAGCAGTCTATGAGAGAGGAGATACGGGGAGCAGTCTGTGTGAGAGAGGAGACACGGGGAGCAGTCTGTGTGAGAGAGGAGACACGGGGAGCAGTCTGTGTGAGAGAGGAGACATAGGGAGCAGTCTGTGTGAGAGAGGAGACATAGGGAGCAGTCTGTGTGAGAGAGGAGACACGGGGAGCAGTCTGTGTGAGAGAGGAGACACGGGGAGCAGTCTGTGTGAGAGAGGAGACATGGGGAGCAGTCTGTGTGAGAGAGGAGACATGGGGAGCAGTCTGTGTGAGAGAGGAGACACTGGGAGCAGTCTGTGTGAGAGAGGAGACATGGGGAGCAGTCTGTGTGAGAGAGGAGACACTGGGAGCAGTCTGTGTGAGAGAGGAGACATGGGGAGCAGTCTGTGTGAGAGAGGAGACACTGGGAGCAGTCTGTGTGAGAGAGGAGACATGGGGAGCAGTCTGTGTGAGAGGAGACACGGGGAGCAGTCTGTGTGAGAGAGGAGACATGGGGAGCAGTCTGTGTGAGAGAGGAGACATAGGGAGCAGTCTATGAGAGAGGAGACATGGGGAGCAGTCTGTGTGAGAGAGGAGATACGGGGAGCAGTCTGTGTGAGAGAGGAGACATAGGGAGCAGTCTGTGTGAGAGAGGAGACACGGGGAGCAGTCTGTGTGAGAGAGGAGACACGGGGAGCAGTCTATGAGAGAGGAGACATGGGGAGCAGTCTGTGTGAGAGGAGACACGGGGAGCAGTCTGTGTGAGAGAGGAGACATGGGGAGCAGTCTGTGTGAGAGAGGAGACATGGGGAGCAGTCTGTGTGAGAGAAGAGACACGGGGAGCAGTCTATGAGAGAGGAGACACGGGGAGCAGTCTGTGAGAGAGGAGACACGGGGAGCAGTCTGCATGAGAGAGGAGACACGGGGAGCAGTCTATGAGAGAGGAGACACGGGGAGCAGTCTATGAGAGAGGAGACATGGGGAGCAGTCTGCATGAGAGAGCAGACACGGGGAGCAGTCTATGAGAGAGGAGACACGGGGAGCAGTCTGTGTGAGAGAGGAGACACGGGGAGCAGTCTATGAGAGAGGAGACACGGGGAGCAGTCTATGAGAGAGGAGACACGGGGAGCAGTCTGTGTGAGAGAGGAGACACGGGGAGCAGTCTATGAGAGAGGAGACATGGGGAGCAGTCTGTGAGAGAGAGGAGACACGGGGAGCAGTCTGTGTGAGAGAGGAGACACGGGGAGCAGTCTGTGTGAGAGAGGAGACACGGGGAGCAGTCTATGAGAGAGGAGACACGGGGAGCAGTCTATGAGAGAGGAGACACGGGGAGCAGTCTGTGTGAGAGAGGAGACATGGGGAGCAATCTGTGTGAGAGAGGAGACATAGGGAGCAGTCTATGAGAGAGGAGACAAGGGGAGCAGTCTATGAGAGAGAGGAGACACGGGGAGCAGTCTGTGTGAGAGAGGAGACATAGGGAGCAGTCTATGAGAGAGGAGACACGGGGAGCAGTCTGTGTGAGAGAGGAGACATGGGGAGCAATCTGTGTGAGAGAGGAGACATGGGGAGCAGTCTGTGTGAGAGAGGAGACACGGGGAGCAGTCTGTGTGAGAGAGGAGACATAGGGAGCAGTCTATGAGAGAGGAGACACGGGGAGCAGTCTATGAGAGAGAGGAGACACGGGGAGCAGTCTGTGTGAGAGAGGAGACATAGGGAGCAGTCTATGAGAGAGGAGACACGGGGAGCAGTCTGTGTGAGAGAGGAGACATAGGGAGCAGTCTATGAGAGAGGAGACACGGGGAGCAGTCTGTGTGAGAGAGGAGACATAGGGAGCAGTCTATGAGAGAGGAGACACGGGGAGCAGTCTATGAGAGAGGAGACACGGGGAGCAGTCTATGAGAGAGGAGACATGGGGAGCAGTCTGTGTGAGAGAGGAGACACGGGGAGCAGTCTGTGTGAGAGAGGAGACACGGGGAGCAGTCTATGAGAGAGGAGACACGGGGAGCAGTCTATGAGAGAGGAGACATAGGGAGCAGTCTGTGAGAGAGGAGACACGGGGAGCAGCCTGTGTGAGAGAGGAGACATAGGGAGCAGTCTATGAGAGAGAGGAGACACGGGGAGCAGTCTGTGTGAGAGAGGAGACATAGGGAGCAGTCTGTGTGAGAGAGGAGACATAGGGAGCAGTCTATGAGAGAGGAGACACGGGGAGCAGTCTATGAGAGAGAGGAGACACGGGGAGCAGTCTGTGTGAGAGAGGAGACACGGGGAGCAGTCTGTGAGAGAGAGGAGACATAGGGAGCAGTCTGTGTGAGAGAGGAGACACGGGGAGCAGTCTGTGTGAGAGAGGAGACACGGGGAGCAGTCTGTGAGAGAGAGGAGACATAGGGAGCAGTCTGTGTGAGAGAGGAGACATAGGGAGCAGTCTGCGTGAGAGAGGAGACATGGGGAGCAGTCTGTGTGAGAGAGGAGACATGGGGAGCAGTCTATGAGAGAGGAGACACGGGGAGCAGTCTATGAGAGAGGAGACACGGGGAGCAGTCTGTGTGAGAGAGGAGACACGGGGAGCAGTCTATGAAAGAGGAGACACGGGGAGCAGTCTGTATGAGAGAGGAGACATAGGGAGCAGTCTATGAGAGAAGAGACACGGGGAGCAGTCTGTGTGAGAGAGGAGACACGGGGAGCAGTCTGTGTGAGAGAGGAGACATAGGGAGCAGTCTATGAGAGAAGAGACACGGGGAGCAGTCTGTGTGAGAGAGCAGACACGGGGAGCAGTCTGTGTGAGAGAGGAGACACGGGGAGCAGTCTGTGTGAGAGAGGAGACACGGGGAGCAGTCTGTGTGAGAGAGGAGACATAGGGAGCAGTCTATGAGAGAGGAGACACGGGGAGCAGTCTGTGTGAGAGAGGAGACACGGGGAGCAGTCTATGAGAGAGGAGACATGGGGAGCAGTCTGTGAGAGAGAGGAGACACGGGGAGCAGTCTGTGTGAGAGAGGAGACACGGGGAGCAGTCTATGAGAGAGGAGACACGGGGAGCAGTCTATGAGAGAGGAGACCCGGGGAGCAGTCTGTGTGAGAGAGGAGACACGGAGCAGTCTATGAGAGAGGAGACACGGGGAGCAGTCTATGAGAGAGGAGACACGGGGAGCAGTCTGTGTGAGAGAGGAGACACGGGGAGCAGTCTGTGTGAGAGAGGAGACACGGGGAGCAGTCTGTGTGAGAGAGGAGACATGGGGAGCAGTCTATGAGAGAGGAGACACGGGGAGCAGTCTGTGTGAGAGAGGAGACACGGGGAGCAGTCTGTGTGAGAGAGGAGACACGGGGAGCAGTCTGTGAGAGAGAGTAGACATAGGGAGCAGTCTATGAGAGAGGAGACACGGGGAGCAGTCTGTGTGAGAGAGGAGACACGGGGAGCAGTCTATGAGAGAGAGGAGACACGGGGAGCAGTCTATGAGAGAGAGGAGACACGGGGAGCAGTCTGTGTGAGAGAGGAGACACGGGGAGCAGTCTGTGTGAGAGAGAAGACATAGGGAGCAGTCTATGAGAGAGGAGACACGGGGAGCAGTCTGTATGAGAGAGGAGACACGGGGAGCAGTCTGTGAGAGAGGAGACACTGGGAGCAGTCTGTGTGAGAGAGGAGACACGGGGAGCAGTCTGTGTGAGAGAGGAGACACGGGGAGCAGTCTGTGTGAGAGAGGAGACATGGGGAGCAGTCTATGAGAGAGGAGACACGGGGAGCAGTCTGTGTGAGAGAGGAGACACGGGGAGCAGTCTGTGTGAGAGAGGAGACATAGGGAGCAGTCTGTGTGAGAAAGGAGACACGGGGAGCAGTCTATGAGAGAGGAGACACGGGGAGCAGTCTGTGTGAGAGAGGAGACACGGGGAGCAGTCTGTGTGAGAGAGGAGACATGGGGAGCAGTCTGTGTGAGAGAGGAGACACGGGGAGCAGTCTGTGTGAGAGATGAGACACGGGGAGCAGTCTGTGTGAGAAAGGAGACACGGGGAGCAGTCTATGAGAGAGGAGACACGGGGAGCAGTCTATGAGAGAGGAGACACGGGGAGTAGTCTGTGTGAGAGAGGAGACACGGGGAGCAGTCTATGAGAGAGGAGACACGGGGAGCAGTCTATGAGAGAGCAGACACTGGGAGCAGTCTGTGTGAGAGAGGAGACATGGGGAGCAGTCTGTGTGAGAGAGGAGACATGGGGAGCAGTCTGTGTGAGAGAGGAGACACGGGGAGCAGTCTGTGTGAGAGAGAAGACATAGGGAGCAGTCTATGAGAGAGGAGACACGGGGAGCAGTCTGTGTGAGAGAGGAGACACGGGGAGCAGTCTGTGTGAGAGAGGAGACATGGGGAGCAGTCTGTGTGAGAGAGGAGACATGGGGAGCAGTCTGTGTGAGAGAGGAGACACGGGGAGCAGTCTGTGTGAGAGAGGAGACACGGGGAGCAGTCTATGAGAGAGGAGACACGGGGAGCAGTCTATGAGAGAGCAGACACTGGGAGCAGTCTGTGTGAGAGAGGAGACATGGGGAGCAGTCTGTGTGAGAGAGGAGACATGGGGAGCAGTCTGTGTGAGAGAGGAGACACGGGGAGCAGTCTGTGTGAGAGAGAAGACATAGGGAGCAGTCTATGAGAGAGGAGACACGGGGAGCAGTCTGTGTGAGAGAGGAGACACGGGGAGCAGTCTGTGTGAGAGAGGAGACATGGGGAGCAGTCTGTGTGAGAGAGGAGACATGGGGAGCAGTCTGTGTGAGAGAGGAGACACGGGGAGCAGTCTGTGTGAGAGAGAAGACATAGGGAGCAGTCTATGAGAGAGGAGACACGGGGAGCAGTCTGTGTGAGAGAGGAGACACGGGGAGCAGTCTATGAGAGAGGAGACACGGGGAGCAGTCTGTGTGAGAGAGGAGACACGGGGAGCAGTCTATGAGAGAGGAGACATGGGGAGCAGTCTGTGAGAGAGGAGACACGGGGAGCAGTCTATGAGAGAGGAGACATGGGGAGCAGTCTGTGTGAGAGAGGAGACATGGGGAGCAGTCTATGAGAGAGGAGACACGGGGAGCAGTCTGTGTGAGAGAGGAGACACGGGGAGCAGTCTGTGTGAGAGAGGAGACATGGGGAGCAGTCTATGAGAGAGGAGACACGGGGAGCAGTCTGTGTGAGAGAGGAGACACGGGGAGCAGTCTGTGTGAGAGAGGAGACACGGGGAGCAGTCTGTGTGAGAGAGGAGACATAGGGAGCAGTCTGTGTGAGAGAGGAGACATGGGGAGCAGTCTATGAGAGAGGAGACACGGGGAGCAGTCTGTGTGAGAGAGGAGACATGGGGAGCAGTCTATGAGAGAGGAGACACGGGGAGCAGTCTGTGTGAGAGAGGAGATACGGGGAGCAGTCTGTGTGAGAGAGGAGACACGGGGAGCAGTCTATGAGAGAGGAGACACGGGGAGCAGTCTATGAGAGAGGAGACACGGGGAGCAGTCTATGAGAGAGGAGACACGGGGAGCAGTCTGTGTGAGAGAGGAGACACGGGGAGCAGTCTATGAGAGAGGAGACACGGGGAGCAGTCTGTGTGAGAGAGGAGACACGGGGAGCAGTCTGTGTGAGAGAGGAGACATGGGGAGCAGTCTATGAGAGAGGAGACACGGGGAGCAGTCTGTGTGAGAGAGGAGACACGGGGAGCAGTCTATGAGAGAGAGGAGACATAGGGAGCAGTCTGTGTGAGAGAGGAGACACGGGGAGCAGTCTGTGTGAGAGAGAAGACATAGGGAGCAGTCTGTGTGAGAGAGGAGACACGGGGAGCAGTCTTTGAGAGAGGAGACACGGGGAGCAGTCTGTGTGAGAGAGGAGACACGGGGAGCAGTCTGTGTGAGAGAGGAGACACGGGGAGCAGTCTGTGTGAGAGAGGAGACACGGGGAGCAGTCTGTGTGAGAGAGGAGACATAGGGAGCAGTCTGTGTGAGAGAGGAGACACGGGGAGCAGTCTGTGAGAGAGAGTAGACATAGGGAGCAGTCTATGAGAGAGGAGACACGGAGAGCAGTCTATGAGAGAGGAGACATGGGGAGCAGTCTGTGTGAGAGAGGAGACACGGGGAGCAGTCTGTGTGAGAGAGGAGACACGGGGAGCAGTCTGTGTGAGAGAGGAGACACGGGGAGCAGTCTGTGTGAGAGAGAAGACATAGGGAGCAGTCTGTGTGAGAGAGGAGACATAGGGAGCACTCTATGAGAGAGAAGACATAGGGAGCAGTCTATGAGAGAGGAGACATGGGGAGCAGTCTGTGTGAGAGAGGAGACACGGGGAGCAGTCTGTGTGAGAGAGGAGACATGGGGAGCAGTCTGTGTGAGAGAGGAGACATGGGGAGCAGTCTGTGTGAGAGAGGAGACACGGTGAGCAGTCTGTGTGAGAGAGAAGACATAGGGAGCAGTCTATGAGAGAGGAGACACGGGGAGCAGTCTGTGTGAGAGAGGAGACACGGGGAGCAGTCTGTGTGAGAGAGGAGACATGGGGAGCAGTCTGTGTGAGAGAGGAGACACGGGGAGCAGTCTATGAGAGAGCAGACACGGGGAGCAGTCTATGAGAGAGCAGACACTGGGAGCAGTCTGTGTGAGAGAGGAGACACGGGGAGCAGTCTGTGTGAGAGAGGAGACACGGGGAGCAGTCTATGAGAGAGCAGACACTGGGAGCAGTCTGTGTGAGAGAGGAGACACGGGGAGCAGTCTGTGTGAGAGAGGAGACATGGGGAGCAGTCTGTGTGAGAGAGGAGACACGGGGAGCAGTCTGTGTGAGAGAGGAGACACGGGGAGCAGTCTTATGAGAGAGCAGACACTGGGAGCAGTCTGTGTGAGAGAGGAGATACGGGGAGCAGTCTATGAGAGAGGAGACACGGGGAGCAGTCTGTGTGAGAGAGGAGACACGGGGAGCAGTCTGTGTGAGAGAGGAGACATAGGGAGCAGTCTGTGTGAGAGAGGAGACACGGGGAGCAGTCTATGAGAGAGCAGACACGGGGAGCAGTCTATGAGAGAGCAGACACGGGGAGCAGTCTGTGTGAGAGAGGAGATACGGGGAGCAGTCTGTGTGAGAGAGGAGACACGGGGAGCAGTCTGTGTGAGAGAGGAGACATGGGGAGTAGTCTGTGTGAGAGAGGAGACACGGGGAGCAGTCTGTGTGAGAGAGGAGACACGGGGAGCAGTCTATGAGAGAGCAGACACGGGGAGCAGTCTATGAGAGAGCAGACACTGGGAGCAGTCTGTGTGAGAGAGGAGACACGGGGAGCAGTCTGTGTGAGAGATTAGACATGGGGAGCAGTCTGTGTGAGAGAGAAGACACGGGGAGCAGTCTATGAGAGAGGAGACACGGGGAGCAGTCTGTGTGAGAGAGGAGACACGGGGAGCAGTCTATGAGAGAGGAGACACGGGGAGCAGTCTGTGTGAGAGAGGAGACACGGGGAGCAGTCTATGAGAGAGCAGACACTGGGAGCAGTCTGTGTGAGAGAGGAGACACGGGGAGCAGTCTGTGTGAGAGAGGAGACATGGGGAGCAGTCTGTGTGAGAGAGGAGACATGGGGAGCAGTCTGTGAGAGAGGAGACACGGGGAGCAGTCTATGAGAGAGCAGACACTGGGAGCAGTCTGTGTGAGAGAGGAGACACGGGGAGCAGTCTATGAGAGAGGAGACACGGGGAGCAGTCTGTGTGAGAGAGGAGACACGGGGAGCAGTCTGTGTGAGAGAGGAGACACGGGGAGCAGTCTGTGTGAGAGAGGAGACATAGGGAGCAGTCTGTGTGAGAGAGGAGACACGGGGAGCAGTCTATGAGAGAGCAGACACGGGGAGCAGTCTATGAGAGAGCAGACACGGGGAGCAGTCTGTGTGAGAGAGGAGATACGGGGAGCAGTCTGTGTGAGAGAGGAGACACGGGGAGCAGTCTGTGTGAGAGAGGAGACATGGGGAGCAGTCTGTGTGAGAGAGGAGACATAGGGAGCAGTCTGTGTGAGAGAGGAGACACGGGGAGCAGTCTATGAGAGAGGAGACACGGGGAGCAGTCTGTGTGAGAGAGGAGACATAGGGAGCAGTCTGTGTGAGAGAGGAGACACGGGGAGCAGTCTGTGTGAGAGAGGAGACATAGGGAGCAGTCTATGAGAGAGGAGACACGGGGAGCAGTCTATGAGAGAGAGGAGACACGGGGAGCAGTCTGTGTGAGAGAGGAGACACGGGGAGCAGTCTGTGTGAGAGAGGAGACATGGGGAGCAGTCTATGAGAGAGGAGACACGGGGAGCAGTCTATGAGAGAGGAGACACGGGGAGCAGTCTGTGTGAGAGAGGAGGCATGGGGAGCAGTCTGTGTGAGAGAGGAGACACGGGGAGCAGTCTGTGTGAGAGAGGAGACATGGGGAGCAGTCTATGAGAGAGGAGACACGGGGAGCAGTCTATGAGAGAGGAGACACGGGGAGCAGTCTGTGTGAGAGAGGAGACACGGGGAGCAGTCTATGAGAGAGGAGACACGGGGAGCAGTCTGTGTGAGAGAGGAGACACGGGGAGCAGTCTGTGAGAGAGGAGACACGGGGAGCAGTCTATGAGAGAGGAGACACGGGGAGCAGTCTATGAGAGAGGAGACACGGGGAGCAGTCTATGAGAGAGGAGACATAGGGAGCAGTTTGTGTGAGAGAGGAGACATGGGGAGCAGTCTGTGTGAGAGAGGAGACACGGGGAGCAGTCTATGAGAGAGGAGACACGGGGAGCAGTCTATGAGAGAGGAGACACGGGGAGCAGTCTATGAGAGAGGAGACATAGGGAGCAGTTTGTGTGAGAGAGGAGACATGGGGAGCAGTCTGTGTGAGAGAGGAGACATGGGGAGCAGTCTGTGTGAGAGAGGAGACACGGGGAGCAGTCTGTGTGAGAGAGGAGACACGGGGAGCAGTCTGTGTGAGAGAGGAGACACGGGGAGCAGTCTGTGTGAGAGAGGAGACATGGGGAGCAGTCTGTGTGAGAGAGGAGACACGGGGAGCAGTCTGTGTGAGAGAGGAGAAACGGGGAGCAGTCTGTGTGAGAGAGGAGACACGGGGAGCAGTCTATGAGAGAGGAGACACGGGGAGCAGTCTATGAGAGAGGAGACACGGGGAGCAGTCTATGAGAGAGGAGACACAGGGAGCAGTCTGTGTGAGAGAGGAGACACGGGGAGCAGTCTATGAGAGAGGAGACACGGGGAGCAGTCTGTGTGAGAGAGGAGACATAGGGAGCAGTCTGTGTGAGAGAGGAGACACGGGGAGCAGTCTGTGTGAGAGAGGAGACATAGGGAGCAGTCTGTGTGAGAGAGGAGACATAGGGAGCAGTCTGTGTGAGAGAGGAGACATGGGGAGCAGTCTGTGTGAGAGAGGAGACATGGGGAGCAGTCTGTGTGAGAGAGGAGACACGGGGAGCAGTCTGTGTGAGAGAGGAGACACGGGGAGCCGTCTATGAGAGAGCAGACACTGGGAGCAGTCTGTGTGAGAGAGGAGACACGGGGAGCAGTCTGTGTGAGAGAGGAGACACGGGGAGCAGTCTGTGTGAGAGAGGAGACACGGGGAGCAGTCTGTGTGAGAGAGGAGACACGGGGAGCCGTCTATGAGAGAGCAGACACTGGGAGCAGTCTGTGTGAGAGAGGAGACACGGGGAGCAGTCTGTGTGAGAGAGGAGACACGGGGAGCAGTCTGTGTGAGAGAGGAGACACGGGGAGCAGTCTGTGTGAGAGAGAGGAGACACGGGGAGCAGTCTATGAGGGAGGAGACACGGGGAGCAGTCTGTGTGAGAGAGGAGACACGGGGAGCAGTCTGTGTGAGAGAGGAGGCACGGGGAGCAGTCTGTGTGAGAGAGAGGAGGCACGGGGAGCAGTCTATGAGGGAGGAGACACGGGGAGCAGTCTGTGTGAGAGAGGAGACACGGGGAGCAGTCTGTGAGAGAGAGGAGACACGGGGAGCAGTCTGTATGAGAGAGGAGACACGGGGAGCAGTCTGTGAGAGAGAGGAGACATAGGGAGCAGTCTGTGTGAGAGAGGAGACATAGGGAGCAGTCTGCGTGAGAGAGGAGACATGGGGAGCAGTCTGTGTGAGAGAGGAGACATAGGGAGCAGTCTGTGTGAGAGAGGAGACATAGGGAGCAGTCTGTGTGAGAGAGGAGACATGGGGAGCAGTCTGTGTGAGAGAGGAGACATGGGGAGCAGTCTGTGTGAGAGAGGAGACACGGGGAGCAGTCTGTGTGAGAGAGGAGGCACGGGGAGCAGTCTGTGTGAGAGAGAGGAGACACGGGGAGCAGTCTATGAGAGAGGAGACACGGGGAGCAGTCTATGAGAGAGGAGACACGGGGAGCAGTCTGTGTGAGAGAGGAGACACGGGGAGCAGTCTATGAGAGAGGAGACACAGGGAGCAGTCTATGAGAGAGGAGACACGGGGAGCAGTCTATGAGAGAGGAGACACGGGGAGCAGTCTATGAGAGAGGAGACATGGGGAGCAGTCTGTGTGAGAGAGGAGACACGGGGAGCAGTCTATGAGAGAGGAGACACGGGGAGCAGTCTGTGTGAGAGAGGAGACACGGGGAGCAGTTTGTGTGAGAGAGGAGACATAGGGAGCAGTCTATGAGAGAGGAGACACGGGGAGCAGTCTATGAGAGAGGAGACACGGGGAGCAGTCTGTGTGAGAGAGGAGGCATGGGGAGCAGTCTGTGTGAGAGAGGAGACACGGGGAGCAGTCTGTGTGAGAGAGGAGACATAGGGAGCAGTCTGTGTGAGAGAGGAGACACGGGGAGCAGTCTATGAGAGAGGAGACACGGGGAGCAGTCTATGAGAGAGGAGACACGGGGAGCAGTCTGTGTGAGAGAGGAGACATGGGGAGCAGTCTGTGTGAGAGAGGAGACACGGGGAGCAGTCTGTGTGAGAGAGGAGACACGGGGAGCAGTCTATGAGAGAGGAGACACGGGGAGCAGTCTATGAGAGAGGAGACATAGGGAGCAGTCTGTGTGAGAGAGGAGACACGGGGAGCAGTCTATGAGAGAGGAGACACGGGGAGCAGTCTGTGTGAGAGAGAAGACATAGGGAGCAGTCTGTGTGAGAGAGGAGACACGGGGAGCAGTCTTTGAGAGAGGAGACACGGGGAGCAGTCTGTATGAGAGAGGAGACACGGGGAGCAGTCTGTGAGAGAGGAGACACTGGGAGCAGTCTGTGTGAGAGAGGAGACACGGGGAGCAGTCTGTGTGAGAGAGGAGACACGGGGAGCAGTCTGTGTGAGAGAGGAGACATGGGGAGCAGTCTGTGTGAGAGAGGAGACACGGGGAGCAGTCTGTGTGAGAAAGGAGACACGGGGAGCAGTCTATGAGAGAGGAGACACGGGGAGCAGTCTGTGTGAGAGAGGAGACACGGGGAGCAGTCTGTGAGAGAGGAGACATGGGGAGCAGTCTGTGTGAGAGAGGAGACACGGGGAGCAGTCTGTGTGAGAGATGAGACACGGGGAGCAGTCTGTGTGAGAAAGGAGACACGGGGAGCAGTCTATGAGAGAGGAGACACGGGGAGCAGTCTATGAGAGAGGAGACACGGGGAGCAGTCTGTGTGAGAGAGGAGACACGGGGAGCAGTCTGTGTGAGAGAGGAGACACGGGGAGCAGTCTATGAGAGAGGAGACACGGGGAGCAGTCTATGAGAGAGCAGACACTGGGAGCAGTCTGTGTGAGAGAGGAGACATGGGGAGCAGTCTGTGTGAGAGAGGAGACATGGGGAGCAGTCTGTGTGAGAGAGGAGACACGGGGAGCAGTCTGTGTGAGAGAGAAGACATAGGGAGCAGTCTATGAGAGAGGAGACACGGGGAGCAGTCTGTGTGAGAGAGGAGACACGGGGAGCAGTCTGTGTGAGAGAGGAGACATGGGGAGCAGTCTGTGTGAGAGAGGAGACATGGGGAGCAGTCTGTGTGAGAGAGGAGACACGGGGAGCAGTCTGTGTGAGAGAGAAGACATAGGGAGCAGTCTATGAGAGAGGAGACACGGGGAGCAGTCTGTGTGAGAGAGGAGACACGGGGAGCAGTCTATGAGAGAGGAGACACGGGGAGCAGTCTGTGTGAGAGAGGAGACACGGGGAGCAGTCTATGAGAGAGGAGACATGGGGAGCAGTCTGTGAGAGAGAGGAGACATGGGGAGCAGTCTATGAGAGAGGAGACACGGGGAGCAGTCTGTGTGAGAGAGGAGACACGGGGAGCAGTCTGTGTGAGAGAGGAGACATGGGGAGCAGTCTATGAGAGAGGAGACACGGGGAGCAGTCTGTGTGAGAGAGGAGACACGGGGAGCAGTCTGTGTGAGAGAGGAGACACGGGGAGCAGTCTGTGTGAGAGAGGAGACATAGGGAGCAGTCTGTGTGAGAGAGGAGACATGGGGAGCAGTCTATGAGAGAGGAGACACGGGGAGCAGTCTGTGTGAGAGAGGAGACATGGGGAGCAGTCTATGAGAGAGGAGACACGGGGAGCAGTCTGTGTGAGAGAGGAGATACGGGGAGCAGTCTGTGTGAGAGAGGAGACACGGGGAGCAGTCTATGAGAGAGGAGACACGGGGAGCAGTCTATGAGAGAGGAGACACGGGGAGCAGTCTATGAGAGAGGAGACACGGGGAGCAGTCTGTGTGAGAGAGGAGACACGGGGAGCAGTCTATGAGAGAGGAGACACGGGGAGCAGTCTGTGTGAGAGAGGAGACACGGGGAGCAGTCTGTGTGAGAGAGGAGACATGGGGAGCAGTCTATGAGAGAGGAGACACGGGGAGCAGTCTGTGTGAGAGAGGAGACACGGGGAGCAGTCTATGAGAGAGAGGAGACATAGGGAGCAGTCTGTGTGAGAGAGGAGACACGGGGAGCAGTCTGTGTGAGAGAGAAGACATAGGGAGCAGTCTGTGTGAGAGAGGAGACACGGGGAGCAGTCTTTGAGAGAGGAGACACGGGGAGCAGTCTGTGTGAGAGAGGAGACACGGGGAGCAGTCTGTGTGAGAGAGGAGACACGGGGAGCAGTCTGTGTGAGAGAGGAGACACGGGGAGCAGTCTGTGTGAGAGAGGAGACATAGGGAGCAGTCTGTGTGAGAGAGGAGACACGGGGAGCAGTCTGTGAGAGAGAGTAGACATAGGGAGCAGTCTATGAGAGAGGAGACACGGAGAGCAGTCTATGAGAGAGGAGACATGGGGAGCAGTCTGTGTGAGAGAGGAGACACGGGGAGCAGTCTGTGTGAGAGAGGAGACACGGGGAGCAGTCTGTGTGAGAGAGGAGACATAGGGAGCACTCTATGAGAGAGAAGACATAGGGAGCAGTCTATGAGAGAGGAGACATGGGGAGCAGTCTGTGTGAGAGAGGAGACACGGGGAGCAGTCTGTGTGAGAGAGGAGACATGGGGAGCAGTCTGTGTGAGAGAGGAGACACGGTGAGCAGTCTGTGTGAGAGAGAAGACATAGGGAGCAGTCTATGAGAGAGGAGACATGGGGAGCAGTCTGTGTGAGAGAGGAGACACGGGGAGCAGTCTGTGTGAGAGAGGAGACATGGGGAGCAGTCTGTGTGAGAGAGGAGACACGGGGAGCAGTCTATGAGAGAGCAGACACGGGGAGCAGTCTATGAGAGAGCAGACACTGGGAGCAGTCTGTGTGAGAGAGGAGACACGGGGAGCAGTCTTTGTGAGAGAGGAGACACGGGGAGCAGTCTATGAGAGAGCAGACACTGGGAACAGTCTGTGTGAGAGAGGAGACACGGGGAGCAGTCTGTGTGAGAGAGGAGACATGGGGAGCAGTCTGTGTGAGAGAGGAGACACGGGGAGCAGTCTGTGTGAGAGAGGAGACACGGGGAGCAGTCTATGAGAGAGCAGACACTGGGAGCAGTCTGTGTGAGAGAGGAGATACGGGGAGCAGTCTATGAGAGAGGAGACACGGGGAGCAGTCTGTGTGAGAGAGGAGACACGGGGAGCAGTCTGTGTGAGAGAGGAGACATAGGGAGCAGTCTGTGTGAGAGAGGAGACACGGGGAGCAGTCTATGAGAGAGCAGACACGGGGAGCAGTCTATGAGAGAGCAGACACGGGGAGCAGTCTGTGTGAGAGAGGAGATACGGGGAGCAGTCTGTGTGAGAGAGGAGACACGGGGAGCAGTCTGTGTGAGAGAGGAGACATGGGGAGTAGTCTGTGTGAGAGAGGAGACACGGGGAGCAGTCTGTGTGAGAGAGGAGACACGGGGAGCAGTCTATGAGAGAGCAGACACGGGGAGCAGTCTATGAGAGAGCAGACACTGGGAGCAGTCTGTGTGAGAGAGGAGACACGGGGAGCAGTCTGTGTGAGAGATTAGACATGGGGAGCAGTCTGTGTGAGAGAGAAGACACGGGGAGCAGTCTATGAGAGAGGAGACACGGGGAGCAGTCTGTGTGAGAGAGGAGACACGGGGAGCAGTCTATGAGAGAGGAGACACGGGGAGCAGTCTGTGTGAGAGAGGAGACACGGGGAGCAGTCTATGAGAGAGCAGACACTGGGAGCAGTCTGTGTGAGAGAGGAGACACGGGGAGCAGTCTGTGTGAGAGAGGAGACATGGGGAGCAGTCTGTGTGAGAGAGGAGACATGGGGAGCAGTCTATGAGAGAGGAGACACGGGGAGCAGTCTATGAGAGAGCAGACACTGGGAGCAGTCTGTGTGAGAGAGGAGACACGGGGAGCAGTCTATGAGAGAGGAGACACGGGGAGCAGTCTGTGTGAGAGAGGAGACACGGGGAGCAGTCTGTGTGAGAGAGGAGACATAGGGAGCAGTCTGTGTGAGAGAGGAGACACGGGGAGCAGTCTATGAGAGAGCAGACATGGGGAGCAGTCTATGAGAGAGCAGACACGGGGAGCAGTCTGTGTGAGAGAGGAGATACGGGGAGCAGTCTGTGTGAGAGAGGAGACACGGGGAGCAGTCTGTGTGAGAGAGGAGACATGGGGAGTAGTCTGTGTGAGAGAGGAGACACGGGGAGCAGTCTGTGTGAGAGAGGAGACATAGGGAGCAGTCTGTGTGAGAGAGGAGACACGGGGAGCAGTCTATGAGAGAGGAGACACGGGGAGCAGTCTGTGTGAGAGAGGAGACATAGGGAGCAGTCTGTGTGAGAGAGGAGACACGGGGAGCAGTCTGTGTGAGAGAGGAGACATAGGGAGCAGTCTATGAGAGAGGAGACACGGGGAGCAGTCTATGAGAGAGAGGAGACACGAGGAGCAGTCTGTGTGAGAGAGGAGACACGGGGAGCAGTCTGTGTGAGAGAGGAGACACGGGGAGCAGTCTATGAGAGAGGAGACACGGGGAGCAGTCTATGAGAGAGGAGACACGGGGAGCAGTCTGTGTGAGAGAGGAGACACGGGGAGCAGTCTGTGTGAGAGAGGAGACATGGGGAGCAGTCTATGAGAGAGGAGACACGGGGAGCAGTCTATGAGAGAGGAGACACGGGGAGCAGTCTGTGTGAGAGAGGAGGCATGGGGAGCAGTCTGTGTGAGAGAGGAGACACGGGGAGCAGTCTGTGTGAGAGAGGAGACATGGGGAGCAGTCTATGAGAGAGGAGACACGGGGAGCAGTCTATGAGAGAGGAGACACGGGGAGCAGTCTGTGTGAGAGAGGAGACACGGGGAGCAGTCTATGAGAGAGGAGACACGGGGAGCAGTCTGTGTGAGAGAGGAGACACGGGGAGCAGTCTGTGAGAGAGGAGACACGGGGAGCAGTCTATGAGAGAGGAGACACGGGGAGCAGTCTATGAGAGAGGAGACACGGGGAGCAGTCTATGAGAGAGGAGACATAGGGAGCAGTTTGTGTGAGAGATTAGACATGGGGAGCAGTCTGTGTGAGAGAGGAGACACGGGGAGCAGTCTATGAGAGAGGAGACACGGGGAGCAGTCTATGAGAGAGGAGACACGGGGAGCAGTCTATGAGAGAGGAGACATAGGGAGCAGTTTGTGTGAGAGAGGAGACATGGGGAGCAGTCTGTGTGAGAGAGGAGACATGGGGAGCAGTCTGTGTGAGAGAGGAGACACGGGGAGCAGTCTGTGTGAGAGAGGAGACACGGGGAGCAGTCTGTGTGAGAGAGGAGACACGGGGAGCAGTCTGTGTGAGAGAGGAGACATGGGGAGCAGTCTGTGTGAGAGAGGAGACACGGGGAGCAGTCTGTGTGAGAGAGGAGAAACGGGGAGCAGTCTGTGTGAGAGAGGAGACACGGGGAGCAGTCTATGAGAGAGGAGACACGGGGAGCAGTCTATGAGAGAGGAGACACGGGGAGCAGTCTATGAGAGAGGAGACATAGGGAGCAGTCTGTGTGAGAGAGGAGACACGGGGAGCAGTCTATGAGAGAGGAGACACGGGGAGCAGTCTGTGTGAGAGAGGAGACATAGGGAGCAGTCTGTGTGAGAGAGGAGACACGGGGAGCAGTCTATGAGAGAGGAGACACGGGGAGCAGTCTGTGTGAGAGAGTAGACATGGGGAGCAGTCTGTGTGAGAGAGGAGACACGGGGAGCAGTCTGTGTGAGAGAGGAGACACGGGGAGCAGTCTGTGTGAGAGAGAAGACACGGGGAGCAGTCTGTGTGAGAGAGGAGACACGGGGAGCCGTCTATGAGAGAGCAGACACTGGGAGCAGTCTGTGTGAGAGAGGAGACACGGGGAGCAGTCTGTGTGAGAGAGGAGACACGGGGAGCAGTCTATGAGGGAGGAGACACGGGGAGCAGTCTGTGTGAGAGAGGAGACACGGGGAGCAGTCTGTGTGAGAGAGGAGGCACGGGGAGCAGTCTGTGTGAGAGAGAGGAGGCACGGGGAGCAGTCTATGAGGGAGGAGACACGGGGAGCAGTCTGTGTGAGAGAGGAGACACGGGGAGCAGTCTGTGAGAGAGAGGAGACACGGGGAGCAGTCTGTATGAGAGAGGAGACACGGGGAGCAGTCTGTGAGAGAGAGGAGACATAGGGAGCAGTCTGTGTGAGAGAGGAGACATAGGGAGCAGTCTGCGTGAGAGAGGAGACATGGGGAGCAGTCTGTGTGAGAGAGGAGACATAGGGAGCAGTCTGTGTGAGAGAGGAGACATAGGGAGCAGTCTGTGTGAGAGAGGAGACATGGGGAGCAGTCTGTGTGAGAGAGGAGACATGGGGAGCAGTCTGTGTGAGAGAGGAGACACGGGGAGCAGTCTGTGTGAGAGAGGAGGCACGGGGAGCAGTCTGTGTGAGAGAGAGGAGACACGGGGAGCAGTCTATGAGAGAGGAGATACGGGGAGCAGTCTATGAGAGAGGAGACACGGGGAGCAGTCTGTGTGAGAGAGGAGACACGGGGAGCAGTCTATGAGAGAGGAGACACAGGGAGCAGTCTATGAGAGAGGAGACACGGGGAGCAGTCTATGAGAGAGGAGACACGGGGAGCAGTCTATGAGAGAGGAGACATGGGGAGCAGTCTGTGTGAGAGAGGAGACACGGGGAGCAGTCTATGAGAGAGGAGACACGGGGAGCAGTCTGTGTGAGAGAGGAGACACGGGGAGCAGTTTGTGTGAGAGAGGAGACACGGGGAGCAGTCTGTGTGAGAGAGGAGACACGGGGAGCAGTCTGTGAGAGAGAGGAGACATAGGGAGCAGTCTATGAGAGAGGAGACACGGGGAGCAGTCTGTGTGAGAGAGGAGACACGGGGAGCAGTCTGTGTGAGAGAGGAGACACGGGGAGCAGTCTGTGAGAGAGAGGAGACATAGGGAGCAGTCTATGAGAGAGGAGACACGGGGAGCAGTCTGTGTGAGAGAGGAGACACGGGGAGCAGTCTATGAGAGAGAGGAGACACGGGGAGCAGTCTTTGTGAGAGAGGAGACACGGGGAGCAGTCTGTGTGAGAGAGAAGACATAGGGAGCAGTCTATGAGAGAGGAGACACGGGGAGCAGTCTGTGTGAGAGAGGAGACATAGGGAGCAGTCTGTGTGAGAGAGGAGACATAGGGAGCAGTCTGTGTGAGAGAGGAGACACGGGGAGCAGTCTATGAGAGAGGAGACACGGGGAGCAGTCTATGAGAGAGGAGACACGGGGAGCAGTCTGTGTGAGAGAGGAGACATGGGGAGCAGTCTGTGTGAGAGAGGAGACACGGGGAGCAGTCTGTGTGAGAGAGGAGACACGGGGAGCAGTCTATGAGAGAGGAGACACGGGGAGCAGTCTATGAGAGAGGAGACATAGGGAGCAGTCTGTGTGAGAGAGGAGACACGGGGAGCAGTCTATGAGAGAGGAGACACGGGGAGCAGTCTGTGTGAGAGAGGAGACATAGGGAGCAGTCTGTGTGAGAGAGGAGACACGGGGAGCAGTCTATGAGAGAGGAGACACGGGGAGCAGTCTGTGTGAGAGAGGAGACATGGGGAGCAGTCTGTGTGAGAGAGGAGACACGGGGAGCAGTCTGTGTGAGAGAGGAGACACGGGGAGCAGTCTATGAGAGAGAGGAGACATGGGGAGCAGTCTGTGTGAGAGAGGAGACATAGGGAGCAGTCTGTGTGAGAGAGGAGACACGGGGAGCAGTCTATGAGAGAGAGGAGACACGGGGAGCAGTCTGTGTGAGATAGAAGACACGGGGAGCAGTCTGTGTGAGAGAGGAGACACGGGGAGCAGTCTGTGTGAGATAGAAGACACGGGGAGCAGTCTGTGTGAGAGAGGAGACACGGGGAGCAGTCTATGAGAGAGCAGACACTGGGAGCAGTCTGTGTGAGAGAGGAGACACGGGGAGCAGTCTATGAGAGAGAAGACACGGGGAGCAGTCTGTGTGAGAGAGGAGACACGGGGAGCAGTCTGTGTGAGAGAGGAGGCACGGGGAGCAGTCTGTGTGAGAGAGAGGAGACACGGGGAGCAGTCTATGAGAGAGGAGATACGGGGAGCAGTCTATGAGAGAGGAGACACGGGGAGCAGTCTGTGTGAGAGAGGAGACACGGGGAGCAGTCTATGAGAGAGGAGACACAGGGAGCAGTCTATGAGAGAGGAGACACGGGGAGCAGTCTATGAGAGAGGAGACACGGGGAGCAGTCTATGAGAGAGGAGACATGGGGAGCAGTCTGTGTGAGAGAGGAGACACGGGGAGCAGTCTATGAGAGAGAGGAGACACGGGGAGCAGTCTGTGTGAGAGAGGAGACACGGGGAGCAGTCTGTGTGAGAGAGGAGACACGGGGAGCAGTCTGTGTGAGAGAGGAGACACGGGGAGCAGTCTGTGTGAGAGAGGAGACACGGGGAGCAGTCTGTGTGAGAGAGGAGACACGGGGAGCAGTCTGTGTGAGAGAGGAGACACGGGGAGCAGTCTGTGTGAGAGAGGAGACATGGGGAGCAGTCTGTGTGAGAGAGGAGACACGGGGAGCAGTCTGTGTGAGAGAGGAGAAACGGGGAGCAGTCTGTGTGAGAGAGGAGACACGGGGAGCAGTCTATGAGAGAGGAGACACGGGGAGCAGTCTATGAGAGAGGAGACACGGGGAGCAGTCTATGAGAGAGGAGACATAGGGAGCAGTCTGTGTGAGAGAGGAGACACGGGGAGCAGTCTATGAGAGAGGAGACACGGGGAGCAGTCTGTGTGAGAGAGGAGACATAGGGAGCAGTCTGTGTGAGAGAGGAGACACGGGGAGCAGTCTATGAGAGAGGAGACACGGGGAGCAGTCTGTGTGAGAGAGTAGACATGGGGAGCAGTCTGTGTGAGAGAGGAGACACGGGGAGCAGTCTGTGTGAGAGAGGAGACACGGGGAGCAGTCTGTGTGAGAGAGAAGACACGGGGAGCAGTCTGTGTGAGAGAGGAGACACGGGGAGCCGTCTATGAGAGAGCAGACACTGGGAGCAGTCTGTGTGAGAGAGGAGACACGGGGAGCAGTCTGTGTGAGAGAGGAGACACGGGGAGCAGTCTGTGTGAGAGAGGAGACACGGGGAGCAGTCTGTGTGAGAGAGGAGACACGGGGAGCAGTCTATGAGGGAGGAGACACGGGGAGCAGTCTGTGTGAGAGAGGAGACACGGGGAGCAGTCTATGAGAGAGGAGACACGGGGAGCAGTCTGTGTGAGAGAGGAGACATAGGGAGCAGTCTGTGTGAGAGAGGAGACACGGGGAGCAGTCTGTGAGAGAGAGGAGACATAGGGAGCAGTCTATGAGAGAGGAGACACGGGGAGCAGTCTGTGTGAGAGAGGAGACACGGGGAGCAGTCTGTGTGAGAGAGGAGACACGGGGAGCAGTCTGTGAGAGAGAGGAGACATAGGGAGCAGTCTATGAGAGAGGAGACACGGGGAGCAGTCTGTGTGAGAGAGGAGACACGGGGAGCAGTCTATGAGAGAGAGGAGACACGGGGAGCAGTCTGTGTGAGAGAGGAGACACGGGGAGCAGTCTGTGTGAGAGAGAAGACATAGGGAGCAGTCTATGAGAGAGGAGACACGGGGAGCAGTCTGTGTGAGAGAGGAGACATAGGGAGCAGTCTGTGTGAGAGAGGAGACATAGGGAGCAGTCTGTGTGAGAGAGGAGACACGGGGAGCAGTCTATGAGAGAGGAGACACGGGGAGCAGTCTATGAGAGAGGAGACACGGGGAGCAGTCTGTGTGAGAGAGGAGACATGGGGAGCAGTCTGTGTGAGAGAGGAGATACGGGGAGCAGTCTATGAGAGAGGAGACACGGGGAGCAGTCTATGAGAGAGGAGATACGGGGAGCAGTCTGTGTGAGAGAGGAGACACGGGGAGCAGTCTGTGTGAGAGAGGAGACATAGGGAGCAGTCTGTGTGAGAGAGGAGACATAGGGAGCAGTCTGTGTGAGAGAGGAGACATAGGGAGCAGTCTGTGTGAGAGAGGAGACACGGGGAGCAGTCTGTGTGAGAGAGGAGACACGGGGAGCAGTCTGTGTGAGAGAGGAGACACGGGGAGCAGTCTGTGTGAGAGAGGAGACACTGGGAGCAGTCTGTGTGAGAGAGGAGACATAGGGAGCAGTCTGTGTGAGAGAGGAGACATAGGGAGCAGTCTGTGAGAGAGGAGACACGGGGAGCAGTCTATGAGAGAGGAGACACGGGGAGCAGTCTATGAGAGAGGAGACACGGGGAGCAGTCTATGAGAGAGGAGACATAGGGAGCAGTTTGTGTGAGAGATTAGACATGGGGAGCAGTCTGTGTGAGAGAGGAGACACGGGGAGCAGTCTATGAGAGAGGAGACACGGGGAGCAGTCTATGAGAGAGGAGACACGGGGAGCAGTCTATGAGAGAGGAGACATAGGGAGCAGTTTGTGTGAGAGAGGAGACATGGGGAGCAGTCTGTGTGAGAGAGGAGACATGGGGAGCAGTCTGTGTGAGAGAGGAGACACGGGGAGCAGTCTGTGTGAGAGAGGAGACACGGGGAGCAGTCTGTGTGAGAGAGGAGACACGGGGAGCAGTCTGTGTGAGAGAGGAGACACGGGGAGCAGTCTGTGTGAGAGAGGAGACACGGGGAGCAGTCTGTGTGAGAGAGGAGAAACGGGGAGCAGTCTGTGTGAGAGGAGACACGGGGAGCAGTCTGTGTGAGAGAGGAGACATGGGGAGCAGTCTGTGTGAGAGAGGAGACATGGGGAGCAGTCTGTGTGAGAGGAGACACGGGGAGCAGTCTGTGTGAGAGAGGAGACATGGGGAGCAGTCTGTGTGAGAGGAGACACGGGGAGCAGTCTGTGTGAGAGAGGAGACATGGGGAGCAGTCTGTGTGAGAGAGGAGACATAGGGAGCAGTCTATGAGAGAGGAGACATGGGGAGCAGTCTGTGTGAGAGAGGAGATACGGGGAGCAGTCTGTGTGAGAGAGGAGACATAGGGAGCAGTCTGTGTGAGAGAGGAGACACGGGGAGCAGTCTGTGTGAGAGAGGAGACACGGGGAGCAGTCTATGAGAGAGGAGACATGGGGAGCAGTCTGTGTGAGAGGAGACACGGGGAGCAGTCTGTGTGAGAGAGGAGACATAGGGAGCAGTCTGTGTGAGAGAGGAGATATAGGGAGCAGTCTGTGTGAGAGGAGACACGGGGAGCAGTCTGTGTGAGAGGAGACATGGGGAGCAGTCTGTGTGAGAGAGGAGACACGGGGAGCAGTCTGTGTGAGAGAGGAGACATGGGGAGCAGTCTGTGTGAGAGGAGACACGGGGAGCAGTCTGTGTGAGAGAGGAGACATGGGGAGCAGTCTGTGTGAGAGAGGAGACATGGGGAGCAGTCTGTGTGAGAGAAGAGACACGGGGAGCAGTCTATGAGAGAGGAGACACGGGGAGCAGTCTGTGAGAGAGGAGACACGGGGAGCAGTCTATGAGAGAGGAGACACGGGGAGCAGTCTGCATGAGAGAGGAGACACGGGGAGCAGTCTATGAGAGAGGAGACACGGGGAGCAGTCTATGAGAGAGGAGACATGGGGAGCAGTCTGCATGAGAGAGCAGACACGGGGAGCAGTCTATGAGAGAGGAGACACGGGGAGCAGTCTGTGTGAGAGAGGAGACACGGGGAGCAGTCTATGAGAGAGGAGACACGGGGAGCAGTCTATGAGAGAGGAGACACGGGGAGCAGTCTGTGTGAGAGAGGAGACACGGGGAGCAGTCTATGAGAGAGGAGACATGGGGAGCAGTCTGTGAGAGAGAGGAGACACGGGGAGCAGTCTGTGTGAGAGAGGAGACACGGGGAGCAGTCTGTGTGAGAGAGGAGACACGGGGAGCAGTCTGTGTGAGAGAGGAGACACGGGGAGCAGTCTATGAGAGAGGAGACACGGGGAGCAGTCTATGAGAGAGGAGACACGGGGAGCAGTCTGTGTGAGAGAGGAGACATGGGGAGCAATCTGTGTGAGAGAGGAGACATAGGGAGCAGTCTATGAGAGAGGAGACAAGGGGAGCAGTCTATGAGAGAGAGGAGACACGGGGAGCAGTCTGTGTGAGAGAGGAGACATAGGGAGCAGTCTATGAGAGAGGAGACACGGGGAGCAGTCTGTGTGAGAGAGGAGACATGGGGAGCAATCTGTGTGAGAGAGGAGACATGGGGAGCAGTCTGTGTGAGAGAGGAGACACGGGGAGCAGTCTGTGTGAGAGAGGAGACATAGGGAGCAGTCTATGAGAGAGGAGACACGGGGAGCAGTCTATGAGAGAGAGGAGACACGGGGAGCAGTCTGTGTGAGAGAGGAGACATAGGGAGCAGTCTATGAGAGAGGAGACACGGGGAGCAGTCTGTGTGAGAGAGGAGACATAGGGAGCAGTCTATGAGAGAGGAGACACGGGGAGCAGTCTGTGTGAGAGAGGAGACATAGGGAGCAGTCTATGAGAGAGGAGACACGGGGAGCAGTCTATGAGAGAGGAGACACGGGGAGCAGTCTGTGTGAGAGAGGAGACACGGGGAGCAGTCTGTGTGAGAGAGGAGACACGGGGAGCAGTCTGTGTGAGAGAGGAGACACGGGGAGCAGTCTATGAGAGAGGAGACACGGGGAGCAGTCTATGAGAGAGGAGACATAGGGAGCAGTCTGTGAGAGAGGAGACACGGGGAGCAGTCTGTGTGAGAGAGGAGACATAGGGAGCAGTCTATGAGAGAGAGGAGACACGGGGAGCAGTCTGTGTGAGAGAGGAGACATAGGGAGCAGTCTGTGTGAGAGAGGAGACATAGGGAGCAGTCTATGAGAGAGGAGACACGGGGAGCAGTCTATGAGAGAGAGGAGACACGGGGAGCAGTCTGTGTGAGAGAGGAGACACGGGGAGCAGTCTGTGAGAAAGAGGAGACATAGGGAGCAGTCTGTGTGAGAGAGGAGACATAGGGAGCAGTCTGCGTGAGAGAGGAGACATGGGGAGCAGTCTGTGTGAGAGAGGAGACATGGGGAGCAGTCTATGAGAGAGGAGACACGGGGAGCAGTCTATGAGAGAGGAGACACGGGGAGCAGTCTGTGTGAGAGAGGAGACACGGGGAGCAGTCTATGAGAGAGGAGACACGGGGAGCAGTCTGTATGAGAGAGGAGACATAGGGAGCAGTCTATGAGAGAAGAGACACGGGGAGCAGTCTGTGTGAGAGAGGAGACACGGGGAGCAGTCTGTGTGAGAGAGGAGACATAGGGAGCAGTCTATGAGAGAAGAGACACGGGGAGCAGTCTGTGTGAGAGAGCAGACACGGGGAGCAGTCTGTGTGAGAGAGGAGACACGGGGAGCAGTCTGTGTGAGAGAGGAGACACGGGGAGCAGTCTGTGTGAGAGAGGAGACACAGGGAGCAGTCTATGAGAGAGGAGACACGGGGAGCAGTCTGTGTGAGAGAGGAGACACGGGGAGCAGTCTATGAGAGAGGAGACACGGGGAGCAGTCTATGAGAGAGGAGACACGGGGAGCAGTCTGTGAGAGAGAGGAGACACGGGGAGCAGTCTGTGTGAGAGAGGAGACACGGGGAGCAGTCTATGAGAGAGGAGACACGGGGAGCAGTCTATGAGAGAGGAGACCCGGGGAGCAGTCTGTGTGAGAGAGGAGACACGGAGCAGTCTATGAGAGAGGAGACACGGGGAGCAGTCTATGAGAGAGGAGACACGGGGAGCAGTCTGTGTGAGAGAGGAGACACGGGGAGCAGTCTGTGTGAGAGAGGAGACACGGGGAGCAGTCTGTGTGAGAGAGGAGACATGGGGAGCAGTCTATGAGAGAGGAGACACGGGGAGCAGTCTGTGTGAGAGAGGAGACACGGGGAGCAGTCTGTGTGAGAGAGGAGACACGGGGAGCAGTCTGTGAGAGAGAGTAGACATAGGGAGCAGTCTATGAGAGAGGAGACACGGGGAGCAGTCTGTGTGAGAGAGGAGACACGGGGAGCAGTCTATGAGAGAGAGGAGACACGGGGAGCAGTCTATGAGAGAGAGGAGACACGGGGAGCAGTCTGTGTGAGAGAGGAGACACGGGGAGCAGTCTGTGTGAGAGAGAAGACATAGGGAGCAGTCTGTGTGAGAGAGGAGACACGGGGAGCAGTCTTTGAGAGAGGAGACACGGGGAGCAGTCTGTATGAGAGAGGAGACACGGGGAGCAGTCTGTGAGAGAGGAGACACTGGGAGCAGTCTGTGTGAGAGAGGAGACACGGGGAGCAGTCTGTGTGAGAGAGGAGACACGGGGAGCAGTCTGTGTGAGAGAGGAGACATGGGGAGCAGTCTATGAGAGAGGAGACACGGGGAGCAGTCTGTGTGAGAGAGGAGACACGGGGAGCAGTCTGTGTGAGAGAGGAGACATAGGGAGCAGTCTGTGTGAGAAAGGAGACACGGGGAGCAGTCTATGAGAGAGGAGACACGGGGAGCAGTCTGTGTGAGAGAGGAGACACGGGGAGCAGTCTGTGAGAGAGGAGACATGGGGAGCAGTCTGTGTGAGAGAGGAGACACGGGGAGCAGTCTGTGTGAGAGATGAGACACGGGGAGCAGTCTGTGTGAGAAAGGAGACACGGGGAGCAGTCTATGAGAGAGGAGACACGGGGAGCAGTCTATGAGAGAGGAGACACGGGGAGTAGTCTGTGTGAGAGAGGAGACACGGGGAGCAGTCTGTGTGAGAGAGGAGACACGGGGAGCAGTCTATGAGAGAGGAGACACGGGGAGCAGTCTATGAGAGAGCAGACACTGGGAGCAGTCTGTGTGAGAGAGGAGACATGGGGAGCAGTCTGTGTGAGAGAGGAGACACGGGGAGCAGTCTGTGTGAGAGAGAAGACATAGGGAGCAGTCTATGAGAGAGGAGACACGGGGAGCAGTCTGTGTGAGAGAGGAGACACGGGGAGCAGTCTGTGTGAGAGAGGAGACATGGGGAGCAGTCTATGAGAGAGGAGACACGGGGAGCAGTCTGTGTGAGAGAGGAGACACGGGGAGCAGTCTATGAGAGAGGAGACATGGGGAGCAGTCTGTGAGAGAGAGGAGACATGGGGAGCAGTCTATGAGAGAGGAGACACGGGGAGCAGTCTGTGTGAGAGAGGAGACACGGGGAGCAGTCTGTGTGAGAGAGGAGACATGGGGAGCAGTCTATGAGAGAGGAGACACGGGGAGCAGTCTGTGTGAGAGAGGAGACACGGGGAGCAGTCTATGAGAGAGGAGACACGGGGAGCAGTCTGTGTGAGAGAGGAGACACGGGGAGCAGTCTATGAGAGAGGAGACATGGGGAGCAGTCTGTGAGAGAGAGGAGACATGGGGAGCAGTCTATGAGAGAGGAGACACGGGGAGCAGTCTGTGTGAGAGAGGAGACACGGGGAGCAGTCTGTGTGAGAGAGGAGACATGGGGAGCAGTCTATGAGAGAGGAGACACGGGGAGCAGTCTGTGTGAGAGAGGAGACACGGGGAGCAGTCTGTGTGAGAGAGGAGACACGGGGAGCAGTCTGTGTGAGAGAGGAGACATAGGGAGCAGTCTGTGTGAGAGAGGAGACATGGGGAGCAGTCTATGAGAGAGGAGACACGGGGAGCAGTCTGTGTGAGAGAGGAGACATGGGGAGCAGTCTATGAGAGAGGAGACACGGGGAGCAGTCTGTGTGAGAGAGGAGATACGGGGAGCAGTCTGTGTGAGAGAGGAGACACGGGGAGCAGTCTATGAGAGAGGAGACACGGGGAGCAGTCTATGAGAGAGGAGACACGGGGAGCAGTCTATGAGAGAGGAGACACGGGGAGCAGTCTGTGTGAGAGAGGAGACACGGGGAGCAGTCTATGAGAGAGGAGACACGGGGAGCAGTCTGTGTGAGAGAGGAGACACGGGGAGCAGTCTGTGTGAGAGAGGAGACATGGGGAGCAGTCTATGAGAGAGGAGACACGGGGAGCAGTCTGTGTGAGAGAGGAGACACGGGGAGCAGTCTATGAGAGAGAGGAGACATAGGGAGCAGTCTGTGTGAGAGAGGAGACACGGGGAGCAGTCTGTGTGAGAGAGAAGACATAGGGAGCAGTCTGTGTGAGAGAGGAGACACGGGGAGCAGTCTTTGAGAGAGGAGACACGGGGAGCAGTCTGTGTGAGAGAGGAGACACGGGGAGCAGTCTGTGTGAGAGAGGAGACACGGGGAGCAGTCTGTGTGAGAGAGGAGACACGGGGAGCAGTCTGTGTGAGAGAGGAGACATAGGGAGCAGTCTGTGTGAGAGAGGAGACACGGGGAGCAGTCTGTGAGAGAGAGTAGACATAGGGAGCAGTCTATGAGAGAGGAGACACGGAGAGCAGTCTATGAGAGAGGAGACATGGGGAGCAGTCTGTGTGAGAGAGGAGACACGGGGAGCAGTCTGTGTGAGAGAGGAGACACGGGGAGCAGTCTGTGTGAGAGAGGAGACACGGGGAGCAGTCTGTGTGAGAGGAGACACTGGGAGCACTCTGTGTGAGAGAGGAGACATAGGGAGCACTCTATGAGAGAGAAGACATAGGGAGCAGTCTATGAGAGAGGAGACATGGGGAGCAGTCTGTGTGAGAGAGGAGACACGGGGAGCAGTCTGTGTGAGAGAGGAGACATGGGGAGCAGTCTGTGTGAGAGAGGAGACATGGGGAGCAGTCTGTGTGAGAGAGGAGACACGGTGAGCAGTCTGTGTGAGAGAGAAGACATAGGGAGCAGTCTATGAGAGAGGAGACACGGGGAGCAGTCTGTGTGAGAGAGGAGACACGGGGAGCAGTCTGTGTGAGAGAGGAGACATGGGGAGCAGTCTGTGTGAGAGAGGAGACACGGGGAGCAGTCTATGAGAGAGCAGACACGGGGAGCAGTCTATGAGAGAGCAGACACTGGGAGCAGTCTGTGTGAGAGAGGAGACACGGGGAGCAGTCTGTGTGAGAGAGGAGACACGGGGAGCAGTCTATGAGAGAGCAGACACTGGGAGCAGTCTGTGTGAGAGAGGAGACACGGGGAGCAGTCTGTGTGAGAGAGGAGACATGGGGAGCAGTCTGTGTGAGAGAGGAGACACGGGGAGCAGTCTGTGTGAGAGAGGAGACACGGGGAGCAGTCTTATGAGAGAGCAGACACTGGGAGCAGTCTGTGTGAGAGAGGAGATACGGGGAGCAGTCTATGAGAGAGGAGACACGGGGAGCAGTCTGTGTGAGAGAGGAGACACGGGGAGCAGTCTGTGTGAGAGAGGAGACATAGGGAGCAGTCTGTGTGAGAGAGGAGACACGGGGAGCAGTCTATGAGAGAGCAGACACGGGGAGCAGTCTATGAGAGAGCAGACACGGGGAGCAGTCTGTGTGAGAGAGGAGATACGGGGAGCAGTCTGTGTGAGAGAGGAGACACGGGGAGCAGTCTGTGTGAGAGAGGAGACATGGGGAGTAGTCTGTGTGAGAGAGGAGACACGGGGAGCAGTCTGTGTGAGAGAGGAGACACGGGGAGCAGTCTATGAGAGAGCAGACACGGGGAGCAGTCTATGAGAGAGCAGACACTGGGAGCAGTCTGTGTGAGAGAGGAGACACGGGGAGCAGTCTGTGTGAGAGATTAGACATGGGGAGCAGTCTGTGTGAGAGAGAAGACACGGGGAGCAGTCTATGAGAGAGGAGACACGGGGAGCAGTCTGTGTGAGAGAGGAGACACGGGGAGCAGTCTATGAGAGAGGAGACACGGGGAGCAGTCTGTGTGAGAGAGGAGACACGGGGAGCAGTCTATGAGAGAGCAGACACTGGGAGCAGTCTGTGTGAGAGAGGAGACACGGGGAGCAGTCTGTGTGAGAGAGGAGACATGGGGAGCAGTCTGTGTGAGAGAGGAGACATGGGGAGCAGTCTATGAGAGAGGAGACACGGGGAGCAGTCTATGAGAGAGCAGACACTGGGAGCAGTCTGTGTGAGAGAGGAGACACGGGGAGCAGTCTATGAGAGAGGAGACACGGGGAGCAGTCTGTGTGAGAGAGGAGACACGGGGAGCAGTCTGTGTGAGAGAGGAGACATAGGGAGCAGTCTGTGTGAGAGAGGAGACACGGGGAGCAGTCTATGAGAGAGCAGACACGGGGAGCAGTCTATGAGAGAGCAGACACGGGGAGCAGTCTGTGTGAGAGAGGAGATACGGGGAGCAGTCTGTGTGAGAGAGGAGACACGGGGAGCAGTCTGTGTGAGAGAGGAGACATGGGGAGCAGTCTGTGTGAGAGAGGAGACATAGGGAGCAGTCTGTGTGAGAGAGGAGACACGGGGAGCAGTCTATGAGAGAGGAGACACGGGGAGCAGTCTGTGTGAGAGAGGAGACATAGGGAGCAGTCTGTGTGAGAGAGGAGACACGGGGAGCAGTCTGTGTGAGAGAGGAGACATAGGGAGCAGTCTATGAGAGAGGAGACACGGGGAGCAGTCTATGAGAGAGAGGAGACACGGGGAGCAGTCTGTGTGAGAGAGGAGACACGGGGAGCAGTCTGTGTGAGAGAGGAGACACGGGGAGCAGTCTATGAGAGAGGAGACACGGGGAGCAGTCTATGAGAGAGGAGACACGGGGAGCAGTCTGTGTGAGAGAGGAGACACGGGGAGCAGTCTGTGTGAGAGAGGAGACATGGGGAGCAGTCTATGAGAGAGGAGACACGGGGAGCAGTCTATGAGAGAGGAGACACGGGGAGCAGTCTGTGTGAGAGAGGAGGCATGGGGAGCAGTCTGTGTGAGAGAGGAGACACGGGGAGCAGTCTGTGTGAGAGAGGAGACATGGGGAGCAGTCTATGAGAGAGGAGACACGGGGAGCAGTCTATGAGAGAGGAGACACGGGGAGCAGTCTGTGTGAGAGAGGAGACACGGGGAGCAGTCTATGAGAGAGGAGACACGGGGAGCAGTCTGTGTGAGAGAGGAGACACGGGGAGCAGTCTGTGAGAGAGGAGACACGGGGAGCAGTCTATGAGAGAGGAGACACGGGGAGCAGTCTATGAGAGAGGAGACACGGGGAGCAGTCTATGAGAGAGGAGACATAGGGAGCAGTTTGTGTGAGAGAGGAGACATGGGGAGCAGTCTGTGTGAGAGAGGAGACACGGGGAGCAGTCTATGAGAGAGGAGACACGGGGAGCAGTCTATGAGAGAGGAGACACGGGGAGCAGTCTATGAGAGAGGAGACATAGGGAGCAGTTTGTGTGAGAGAGGAGACATGGGGAGCAGTCTGTGTGAGAGAGGAGACACGGGGAGCAGTCTGTGTGAGAGAGGAGACACGGGGAGCAGTCTGTGTGAGAGAGGAGACACGGGGAGCAGTCTGTGTGAGAGAGGAGACACGGGGAGCAGTCTGTGTGAGAGAGGAGACATGGGGAGCAGTCTGTGTGAGAGAGGAGACACGGGGAGCAGTCTGTGTGAGAGAGGAGAAACGGGGAGCAGTCTGTGTGAGAGAGGAGACACGGGGAGCAGTCTATGAGAGAGGAGACACGGGGAGCAGTCTATGAGAGAGGAGACACGGGGAGCAGTCTATGAGAGAGGAGACACAGGGAGCAGTCTGTGTGAGAGAGGAGACACGGGGAGCAGTCTATGAGAGAGGAGACACGGGGAGCAGTCTGTGTGAGAGAGGAGACATAGGGAGCAGTCTGTGTGAGAGAGGAGACACGGGGAGCAGTCTGTGTGAGAGAGAAGACACGGGGAGCAGTCTGTGTGAGAGAGGAGACACGGGGAGCCGTCTATGAGAGAGCAGACACTGGGAGCAGTTTGTGTGAGAGAGGAGACACGGGGAGCAGTCTGTGTGAGAGAGGAGACACGGGGAGCAGTCTGTGTGAGAGAGGAGACACGGGGAGCAGTCTGTGTGAGAGAGAGGAGACACGGGGAGCAGTCTATGAGGGAGGAGACACGGGGAGCAGTCTGTGTGAGAGAGGAGACACGGGGAGCAGTCTGTGTGAGAGAGGAGGCACGGGGAGCAGTCTGTGTGAGAGAGAGGAGGCACGGGGAGCAGTCTGTGAGGGAGGAGACACGGGGAGCAGTCTGTGTGAGAGAGGAGACACGGGGAGCAGTCTGTGAGAGAGAGGAGACACGGGGAGCAGTCTATGAGGGAGGAGACACGGGGAGCAGTCTGTGTGAGAGAGGAGACACGGGGAGCAGTCTGTGAGAGAGAGGAGACACGGGGAGCAGTCTGTATGAGAGAGGAGACACGGGGAGCAGTCTGTGAGAGAGAGGAGACATAGGGAGCAGTCTGTGTGAGAGAGGAGACATAGGGAGCAGTCTGCGTGAGAGAGGAGACATGGGGAGCAGTCTGTGTGAGAGAGGAGACATAGGGAGCAGTCTGTGTGAGAGAGGAGACATAGGGAGCAGTCTGTGTGAGAGAGGAGACATGGGGAGCAGTCTGTGTGAGAGAGGAGACATGGGGAGCAGTCTGTGTGAGAGAGGAGACACGGGGAGCAGTCTGTGTGAGAGAGAGGAGACACGGGGAGCAGTCTATGAGAGAGGAGATACGGGGAGCAGTCTATGAGAGAGGAGACACGGGGAGCAGTCTGTGTGAGAGAGGAGACACGGGGAGCAGTCTATGAGAGAGGAGACACAGGGAGCAGTCTATGAGAGAGGAGACACGGGGAGCAGTCTATGAGAGAGGAGACACGGGGAGCAGTCTATGAGAGAGGAGACATGGGGAGCAGTCTGTGTGAGAGAGGAGACACGGGGAGCAGTCTATGAGAGAGGAGACACGGGGAGCAGTCTGTGTGAGAGAGGAGACACGGGGAGCAGTTTGTGTGAGAGAGGAGACATAGGGAGCAGTCTATGAGAGAGGAGACACGGGGAGCAGTCTATGAGAGAGGAGACACGGGGAGCAGTCTGTGTGAGAGAGGAGGCATGGGGAGCAGTCTGTGTGAGAGAGGAGACACGGGGAGCAGTCTATAAGAGAGGAGACACGGGGAGCAGTCTGTGTGAGAGAGGAGACACGGGGAGCAGTCTATGAGAGAGGAGACACGGGGAGCAGTCTGTGTGAGAGAGGAGACATAGGGAGCAGTCTGTGTGAGAGAGGAGACACGGGGAGCAGTCTGTGAGAGAGAGGAGACATAGGGAGCAGTCTATGAGAGAGGAGACACGGGGAGCAGTCTGTGTGAGAGAGGAGACACGGGGAGCAGTCTGTGTGAGAGAGGAGACACGGGGAGCAGTCTGTGAGAGAGAGGAGACATAGGGAGCAGTCTATGAGAGAGGAGACACGGGGAGCAGTCTGTGTGAGAGAGGAGACACGGGGAGCAGTCTATGAGAGAGGAGACACGGGGAGCAGTCTATGAGAGAGGAGACACGGGGAGCAGTCTATGAGAGAGGAGACATAGGGAGCAGTTTGTGTGAGAGAGGAGACATGGGGAGCAGTCTGTGTGAGAGAGGAGACACGGGGAGCAGTCTGTGTGAGAGAGGAGACACGGGGAGCAGTCTGTGTGAGAGAGGAGACACGGGGAGCAGTCTGTGTGAGAGAGGAGACACGGGGAGCAGTCTGTGTGAGAGAGGAGACATGGGGAGCAGTCTGTGTGAGAGAGGAGACACGGGGAGCAGTCTGTGTGAGAGAGGAGAAACGGGGAGCAGTCTGTGTGAGAGAGGAGACACGGGGAGCAGTCTATGAGAGAGGAGACACGGGGAGCAGTCTATGAGAGAGGAGACACGGGGAGCAGTCTATGAGAGAGGAGACACAGGGAGCAGTCTGTGTGAGAGAGGAGACACGGGGAGCAGTCTATGAGAGAGGAGACACGGGGAGCAGTCTGTGTGAGAGAGGAGACATAGGGAGCAGTCTGTGTGAGAGAGGAGACACGGGGAGCAGTCTGTGTGAGAGAGAAGACACGGGGAGCAGTCTGTGTGAGAGAGGAGACACGGGGAGCCGTCTATGAGAGAGCAGACACTGGGAGCAGTCTGTGTGAGAGAGGAGACACGGGGAGCAGTCTGTGTGAGAGAGGAGACACGGGGAGCAGTCTGTGTGAGAGAGGAGACACGGGGAGCAGTCTGTGTGAGAGAGAGGAGACACGGGGAGCAGTCTATGAGGGAGGAGACACGGGGAGCAGTCTGTGTGAGAGAGGAGACACGGGGAGCAGTCTGTGTGAGAGAGGAGGCACGGGGAGCAGTCTGTGTGAGAGAGAGGAGGCACGGGGAGCAGTCTGTGAGGGAGGAGACACGGGGAGCAGTCTGTGTGAGAGAGGAGACACGGGGAGCAGTCTGTGAGAGAGAGGAGACACGGGGAGCAGTCTATGAGGGAGGAGACACGGGGAGCAGTCTGTGTGAGAGAGGAGACACGGGGAGCAGTCTGTGAGAGAGAGGAGACACGGGGAGCAGTCTGTATGAGAGAGGAGACACGGGGAGCAGTCTGTGAGAGAGAGGAGACATAGGGAGCAGTCTGTGTGAGAGAGGAGACATAGGGAGCAGTCTGCGTGAGAGAGGAGACATGGGGAGCAGTCTGTGTGAGAGAGGAGACATAGGGAGCAGTCTGTGTGAGAGAGGAGACATAGGGAGCAGTCTGTGTGAGAGAGGAGACATGGGGAGCAGTCTGTGTGAGAGAGGAGACATGGGGAGCAGTCTGTGTGAGAGAGGAGACACGGGGAGCAGTCTGTGTGAGAGAGAGGAGACACGGGGAGCAGTCTATGAGAGAGGAGATACGGGGAGCAGTCTATGAGAGAGGAGACACGGGGAGCAGTCTGTGTGAGAGAGGAGACACGGGGAGCAGTCTATGAGAGAGGAGACACAGGGAGCAGTCTATGAGAGAGGAGACACGGGGAGCAGTCTATGAGAGAGGAGACACGGGGAGCAGTCTATGAGAGAGGAGACATGGGGAGCAGTCTGTGTGAGAGAGGAGACACGGGGAGCAGTCTATGAGAGAGGAGACACGGGGAGCAGTCTGTGTGAGAGAGGAGACACGGGGAGCAGTTTGTGTGAGAGAGGAGACATAGGGAGCAGTCTATGAGAGAGGAGACACGGGGAGCAGTCTATGAGAGAGGAGACACGGGGAGCAGTCTGTGTGAGAGAGGAGGCATGGGGAGCAGTCTGTGTGAGAGAGGAGACACGGGGAGCAGTCTATAAGAGAGGAGACACGGGGAGCAGTCTGTGTGAGAGAGGAGACACGGGGAGCAGTCTATGAGAGAGGAGACACGGGGAGCAGTCTGTGTGAGAGAGGAGACATAGGGAGCAGTCTGTGTGAGAGAGGAGACACGGGGAGCAGTCTGTGAGAGAGAGGAGACATAGGGAGCAGTCTATGAGAGAGGAGACACGGGGAGCAGTCTGTGTGAGAGAGGAGACACGGGGAGCAGTCTGTGTGAGAGAGGAGACACGGGGAGCAGTCTGTGAGAGAGAGGAGACATAGGGAGCAGTCTATGAGAGAGGAGACACGGGGAGCAGTCTGTGTGAGAGAGGAGACACGGGGAGCAGTCTATGAGAGAGAGGAGACACGGGGAGCAGTCTGTGTGAGAGAGGAGACACGGGGAGCAGTCTGTGTGAGAGAGAAGACATAGGGAGCAGTCTATGAGAGAGGAGACACGGGGAGCAGTCTGTGTGAGAGAGGAGACATAGGGAGCAGTCTGTGTGAGAGAGGAGACATAGGGAGCAGTCTGTGTGAGAGAGGAGACACGGGGAGCAGTCTATGAGAGAGGAGACACGGGGAGCAGTCTATGAGAGAGGAGACACGGGGAGCAGTCTGTGTGAGAGAGGAGACATGGGGAGCAGTCTGTGTGAGAGAGGAGACACGGGGAGCAGTCTGTGTGAGAGAGGAGACACGGGGAGCAGTCTATGAGAGAGGAGACACGGGGAGCAGTCTATGAGAGAGGAGACATAGGGAGCAGTCTGTGTGAGAGAGGAGACACGGGGAGCAGTCTATGAGAGAGGAGACACGGGGAGCAGTCTGTGTGAGAGAGGAGACATGGGGAGCAGTCTGTGTGAGAGAGAAGACATAGGGAGCAGTCTGTATGAGAGAGGAGACACGGGGAGCAGTCTGTGAGAGAGGAGACACTGGGAGCAGTCTGTGTGAGAGAGGAGACACGGGGAGCAGTCTGTGTGAGAGAGGAGACACGGGGAGCAGTCTGTGTGAGAGAGGAGACATGGGGAGCAGTCTATGAGAGAGGAGACACGGGGAGCAGTCTGTGTGAGAGAGGAGACACGGGGAGCAGTCTGTGTGAGAGAGGAGACATAGGGAGCAGTCTGTGTGAGAAAGGAGACACGGGGAGCAGTCTATGAGAGAGGAGACACGGGGAGCAGTCTGTGTGAGAGAGGAGACACGGGGAGCAGTCTGTGAGAGAGGAGACATGGGGAGCAGTCTGTGTGAGAGAGGAGACACGGGGAGCAGTCTGTGTGAGAGATGAGACACGGGGAGCAGTCTGTGTGAGAAAGGAGACACGCGGAGCAGTCTATGAGAGAGGAGACACGGGGAGCAGTCTATGAGAGAGGAGACACGGGGAGCAGTCTGTGTGAGAGAGGAGACATGGGGAGCAGTCTGTGTGAGAGAGGAGACACGGGGAGCAGTCTGTGTGAGAGAGGAGACACGGGGAGCAGTCTATGAGAGAGGAGACACGGGGAGCAGTCTATGAGAGAGGAGACATAGGGAGCAGTCTGTGTGAGAGAGGAGACACGGGGAGCAGTCTATGAGAGAGGAGACACGGGGAGCAGTCTGTGTGAGAGAGGAGACATGGGGAGCAGTCTGTGTGAGAGAGAAGACATAGGGAGCAGTCTGTATGAGAGAGGAGACACGGGGAGCAGTCTGTGAGAGAGGAGACACTGGGAGCAGTCTGTGTGAGAGAGGAGACACGGGGAGCAGTCTGTGTGAGAGAGGAGACACGGGGAGCAGTCTGTGTGAGAGAGGAGACACGGGGAGCAGTCTATGAGAGAGGAGACACGGGGAGCAGTCTATGAGAGAGCAGACACTGGGAGCAGTCTGTGTGAGAGAGGAGACATGGGGAGCAGTCTGTGTGAGAGAGGAGACATGGGGAGCAGTCTGTGTGAGAGAGGAGACACGGGGAGCAGTCTGTGTGAGAGAGAAGACATAGGGAGCAGTCTATGAGAGAGGAGACACGGGGAGCAGTCTGTGTGAGAGAGGAGACACGGGGAGCAGTCTGTGTGAGAGAGGAGACATGGGGAGCAGTCTGTGTGAGAGAGGAGACATGGGGAGCAGTCTGTGTGAGAGAGGAGACACGGGGAGCAGTCTGTGTGAGAGAGAAGACATAGGGAGCAGTCTATGAGAGAGGAGACACGGGGAGCAGTCTGTGTGAGAGAGGAGACACGGGGAGCAGTCTGTGTGAGAGAGGAGACACGGGGAGCAGTCTATGAGAGAGGAGACATGGGGAGCAGTCTGTGAGAGAGAGGAGACATGGGGAGCAGTCTATGAGAGAGGAGACACGGGGAGCAGTCTGTGTGAGAGAGGAGACACGGGGAGCAGTCTGTGTGAGAGAGGAGACATGGGGAGCAGTCTATGAGAGAGGAGACACGGGGAGCAGTCTGTGTGAGAGAGGAGACACGGGGAGCAGTCTGTGTGAGAGAGGAGACACGGGGAGCAGTCTGTGTGAGAGAGGAGACATAGGGAGCAGTCTGTGTGAGAGAGGAGACATGGGGAGCAGTCTATGAGAGAGGAGACACGGGGAGCAGTCTGTGTGAGAGAGGAGACATGGGGAGCAGTCTATGAGAGAGGAGACACGGGGAGCAGTCTGTGTGAGAGAGGAGATACGGGGAGCAGTCTGTGTGAGAGAGGAGACACGGGGAGCAGTCTATGAGAGAGGAGACACGGGGAGCAGTCTATGAGAGAGGAGACACGGGGAGCAGTCTATGAGAGAGGAGACACGGGGAGCAGTCTGTGTGAGAGAGGAGACACGGGGAGCAGTCTATGAGAGAGGAGACACGGGGAGCAGTCTGTGTGAGAGAGGAGACACGGGGAGCAGTCTGTGTGAGAGAGGAGACATGGGGAGCAGTCTATGAGAGAGGAGACACGGGGAGCAGTCTGTGTGAGAGAGGAGACACGGGGAGCAGTCTATGAGAGAGAGGAGACATAGGGAGCAGTCTGTGTGAGAGAGGAGACACGGGGAGCAGTCTGTGTGAGAGAGAAGACATAGGGAGCAGTCTGTGTGAGAGAGGAGACACGGGGAGCAGTCTTTGAGAGAGGAGACACGGGGAGCAGTCTGTGTGAGAGAGGAGACACGGGGAGCAGTCTGTGTGAGAGAGGAGACACGGGGAGCAGTCTGTGTGAGAGAGGAGACACGGGGAGCAGTCTGTGTGAGAGAGGAGACATAGGGAGCAGTCTGTGTGAGAGGAGACACGGAGAGCAGTCTATGAGAGAGGAGACATGGGGAGCAGTCTGTGTGAGAGAGGAGACACGGGGAGCAGTCTGTGTGAGAGAGGAGACACGGGGAGCAGTCTGTGTGAGAGAGGAGACACGGGGAGCAGTCTGTGTGAGAGGAGACACTGGGAGCACTCTGTGTGAGAGAGGAGACATAGGGAGCACTCTATGAGAGAGAAGACATAGGGAGCAGTCTATGAGAGAGGAGACATGGGGAGCAGTCTGTGTGAGAGAGGAGACACGGGGAGCAGTCTGTGTGAGAGAGGAGACATGGGGAGCAGTCTGTGTGAGAGAGGAGACACGGTGAGCAGTCTGTGTGAGAGAGAAGACATAGGGAGCAGTCTATGAGAGAGGAGACACGGGGAGCAGTCTGTGTGAGAGAGGAGACACGGGGAGCAGTCTGTGTGAGAGAGGAGACATGGGGAGCAGTCTGTGTGAGAGAGGAGACACGGGGAGCAGTCTATGAGAGAGCAGACACGGGGAGCAGTCTATGAGAGAGCAGACACTGGGAGCAGTCTGTGTGAGAGAGGAGACACGGGGAGCAGTCTGTGTGAGAGAGGAGACACGGGGAGCAGTCTATGAGAGAGCAGACACTGGGAGCAGTCTGTGTGAGAGAGGAGACACGGGGAGCAGTCTGTGTGAGAGAGGAGACATGGGGAGCAGTCTGTGTGAGAGAGGAGACACGGGGAGCAGTCTGTGTGAGAGAGGAGACACGGGGAGCAGTCTATGAGAGAGCAGACACTGGGAGCAGTCTGTGTGAGAGAGGAGATACGGGGAGCAGTCTATGAGAGAGGAGACACGGGGAGCAGTCTGTGTGAGAGAGGAGACACGGGGAGCAGTCTGTGTGAGAGAGGAGACATAGGGAGCAGTCTGTGTGAGAGAGGAGACACGGGGAGCAGTCTATGAGAGAGCAGACACGGGGAGCAGTCTATGAGAGAGCAGACACGGGGAGCAGTCTGTGTGAGAGAGGAGATACGGGGAGCAGTCTGTGTGAGAGAGGAGACATGGGGAGCAGTCTGTGTGAGAGAGGAGACACGGGGAGCAGTCTGTGTGAGAGAGGAGACACGGGGAGCAGTCTATGAGAGAGCAGACACGGGGAGCAGTCTATGAGAGAGCAGACACTGGGAGCAGTCTGTGTGAGAGAGGAGACACGGGGAGCAGTCTGTGTGAGAGATTAGACATGGGGAGCAGTCTGTGTGAGAGAGAAGACACGGGGAGCAGTCTATGAGAGAGGAGACACGGGGAGCAGTCTGTGTGAGAGAGGAGACACGGGGAGCAGTCTATGAGAGAGGAGACACGGGGAGCAGTCTGTGTGAGAGAGGAGACACGGGGAGCAGTCTATGAGAGAGCAGACACTGGGAGCAGTCTGTGTGAGAGAGGAGACACGGGGAGCAGTCTGTGTGAGAGAGGAGACATGGGGAGCAGTCTGTGTGAGAGAGGAGACATGGGGAGCAGTCTATGAGAGAGGAGACACGGGGAGCAGTCTATGAGAGAGCAGACACTGGGAGCAGTCTGTGTGAGAGAGGAGACACGGGGAGCAGTCTATGAGAGAGGAGACACGGGGAGCAGTCTGTGTGAGAGAGGAGACACGGGGAGCAGTCTGTGTGAGAGAGGAGACATAGGGAGCAGTCTGTGTGAGAGAGGAGACACGGGGAGCAGTCTATGAGAGAGCAGACATGGGGAGCAGTCTATGAGAGAGCAGACACGGGGAGCAGTCTGTGTGAGAGAGGAGATACGGGGAGCAGTCTGTGTGAGAGAGGAGACACGGGGAGCAGTCTGTGTGAGAGAGGAGACATGGGGAGTAGTCTGTGTGAGAGAGGAGACACGGGGAGCAGTCTGTGTGAGAGAGGAGACATAGGGAGCAGTCTGTGTGAGAGAGGAGACACGGGGAGCAGTCTATGAGAGAGGAGACACGGGGAGCAGTCTGTGTGAGAGAGGAGACATAGGGAGCAGTCTGTGTGAGAGAGGAGACACGGGGAGCAGTCTGTGTGAGAGAGGAGACATAGGGAGCAGTCTATGAGAGAGGAGACACGGGGAGCAGTCTATGAGAGAGAGGAGACACGGGGAGCAGTCTGTGTGAGAGAGGAGACACGGGGAGCAGTCTGTGTGAGAGAGGAGACACGGGGAGCAGTCTATGAGAGAGGAGACACGGGGAGCAGTCTATGAGAGAGGAGACACGGGGAGCAGTCTGTGTGAGAGAGGAGACACGGGGAGCAGTCTGTGTGAGAGAGGAGACATGGGGAGCAGTCTATGAGAGAGGAGACACGGGGAGCAGTCTATGAGAGAGGAGACACGGGGAGCAGTCTGTGTGAGAGAGGAGGCATGGGGAGCAGTCTGTGTGAGAGAGGAGACACGGGGAGCAGTCTGTGTGAGAGAGGAGACATGGGGAGCAGTCTATGAGAGAGGAGACACGGGGAGCAGTCTATGAGAGAGGAGACACGGGGAGCAGTCTGTGTGAGAGAGGAGACACGGGGAGCAGTCTATGAGAGAGGAGACACGGGGAGCAGTCTGTGTGAGAGAGGAGACACGGGGAGCAGTCTGTGAGAGAGGAGACACGGGGAGCAGTCTATGAGAGAGGAGACACGGGGAGCAGTCTATGAGAGAGGAGACACGGGGAGCAGTCTATGAGAGAGGAGACATAGGGAGCAGTTTGTGTGAGAGAGGAGACATGGGGAGCAGTCTGTGTGAGAGAGGAGACACGGGGAGCAGTCTATGAGAGAGGAGACACGGGGAGCAGTCTATGAGAGAGGAGACACGGGGAGCAGTCTATGAGAGAGGAGACATAGGGAGCAGTTTGTGTGAGAGAGGAGACATGGGGAGCAGTCTGTGTGAGAGAGGAGACATGGGGAGCAGTCTGTGTGAGAGAGGAGACACGGGGAGCAGTCTGTGTGAGAGAGGAGACACGGGGAGCAGTCTGTGTGAGAGAGGAGACACGGGGAGCAGTCTGTGTGAGAGAGGAGACATGGGGAGCAGTCTGTGTGAGAGAGGAGACACGGGGAGCAGTCTGTGTGAGAGAGGAGAAACGGGGAGCAGTCTGTGTGAGAGAGGAGACATGGGGAGCAGTCTATGAGAGAGGAGACACGGGGAGCAGTCTATGAGAGAGGAGACACGGGGAGCAGTCTATGAGAGAGGAGACATAGGGAGCAGTCTGTGTGAGAGAGGAGACACGGGGAGCAGTCTATGAGAGAGGAGACACGGGGAGCAGTCTGTGTGAGAGAGGAGACATAGGGAGCAGTCTGTGTGAGAGAGGAGACACGGGGAGCAGTCTATGAGAGAGGAGACACGGGGAGCAGTCTGTGTGAGAGAGTAGACATGGGGAGCAGTCTGTGTGAGAGAGGAGACACGGGGAGCAGTCTGTGTGAGAGAGGAGACACGGGGAGCAGTCTGTGTGAGAGAGAAGACACGGGGAGCAGTCTGTGTGAGAGAGGAGACACGGGGAGCCGTCTATGAGAGAGCAGACACTGGGAGCAGTCTGTGTGAGAGAGGAGACACGGGGAGCAGTCTGTGTGAGAGAGGAGACACGGGGAGCAGTCTGTGTGAGAGAGGAGACACGGGGAGCAGTCTGTGTGAGAGAGAGGAGACACGGGGAGCAGTCTATGAGGGAGGAGACACGGGGAGCAGTCTGTGTGAGAGAGGAGACACGGGGAGCAGTCTGTGTGAGAGAGGAGGCACGGGGAGCAGTCTGTGTGAGAGAGAGGAGGCACGGGGAGCAGTCTATGAGGGAGGAGACACGGGGAGCAGTCTGTGTGAGAGAGGAGACACGGGGAGCAGTCTGTGAGAGAGAGGAGACACGGGGAGCAGTCTGTATGAGAGAGGAGACACGGGGAGCAGTCTGTGAGAGAGAGGAGACATAGGGAGCAGTCTGTGTGAGAGAGGAGACATAGGGAGCAGTCTGCGTGAGAGAGGAGACATGGGGAGCAGTCTGTGTGAGAGAGGAGACATAGGGAGCAGTCTGTGTGAGAGAGGAGACATAGGGAGCAGTCTGTGTGAGAGAGGAGACATGGGGAGCAGTCTGTGTGAGAGAGGAGACATGGGGAGCAGTCTGTGTGAGAGAGGAGACACGGGGAGCAGTCTGTGTGAGAAAGGAGGCACGGGGAGCAGTCTGTGTGAGAGAGAGGAGACACGGGGAGCAGTCTATGAGAGAGGAGATACGGGGAGCAGTCTATGAGAGAGGAGACACGGCGAGCAGTCTGTGTGAGAGAGGAGACACGGGGAGCAGTCTATGAGAGAGGAGACACAGGGAGCAGTCTATGAGAGAGGAGACACGGGGAGCAGTCTATGAGAGAGGAGACACGGGGAGCAGTCTATGAGAGAGGAGACATGGGGAGCAGTCTGTGTGAGAGAGGAGACACGGGGAGCAGTCTATGAGAGAGGAGACACGGGGAGCAGTCTGTGTGAGAGAGGAGACACGGGGAGCAGTTTGTGTGAGAGAGGAGACATAGGGAGCAGTCTATGAGAGAGGAGACACGGGGAGCAGTCTATGAGAGAGGAGACACGGGGAGCAGTCTGTGTGAGAGAGGAGACACGGGGAGCAGTCTGTGTGAGAGAGGAGACACGGGGAGCAGTCTGTGAGAGAGAGGAGACATAGGGAGCAGTCTATGAGAGAGGAGACACGGGGAGCAGTCTGTGTGAGAGAGGAGACACGGGGAGCAGTCTATGAGAGAGAGGAGACACGGGGAGCAGTCTGTGTGAGAGAGGAGACACGGGGAGCAGTCTATGAGAGAGAGGAGACACGGGGAGCAGTCTGTGTGAGAGAGGAGACACGGGGAGCAGTCTGTGTGAGAGAGAAGACATAGGGAGCAGTCTATGAGAGAGGAGACACGGGGAGCAGTCTGTGTGAGAGAGGAGACATAGGGAGCAGTCTGTGTGAGAGAGGAGACATAGGGAGCAGTCTGTGTGAGAGAGGAGACACGGGGAGCAGTCTATGAGAGAGGAGACACGGGGAGCAGTCTATGAGAGAGGAGACACGGGGAGCAGTCTGTGTGAGAGAGGAGACATGGGGAGCAGTCTGTGTGAGAGAGGAGACACGGGGAGCAGTCTGTGTGAGAGAGGAGACACGGGGAGCAGTCTATGAGAGAGGAGACACGGGGAGCAGTCTATGAGAGAGGAGACATAGGGAGCAGTCTGTGTGAGAGAGGAGACACGGGGAGCAGTCTATGAGAGAGGAGACACGGGGAGCAGTCTGTGTGAGAGAGGAGACATAGGGAGCAGTCTGTGTGAGAGAGGAGACACGGGGAGCAGTCTATGAGAGAGGAGACACGGGGAGCAGTCTGTGTGAGAGAGGAGACATGGGGAGCAGTCTGTGTGAGAGAGGAGATACGGGGAGCAGTCTGTGTGAGAGAGGAGACACGGGGAGCAGTCTATGAGAGAGAGGAGACACGGGGAGCAGTCTGTGTGAGAGAGGAGACATAGGGAGCAGTCTGTGTGAGAGAGGAGACACGGGGAGCAGTCTATGAGAGAGAGGAGACACGGGGAGCAGTCTGTGTGAGATAGAAGACACGGGGAGCAGTCTGTGTGAGAGAGGAGACACGGGGAGCAGTCTGTATGAGAGAGGAGACATGGGGAGCAGTCTGTGTGAGATAGAAGACACGGGGAGCAGTCTGTGTGAGAGAGGAGACACGGGGAGCAGTCTATGAGAGAGCAGACACTGGGAGCAGTCTGTGTGAGAGAGGAGACACGGGGAGCAGTCTATGAGAGAGAAGACACGGGGAGCTGTCTGTGTGAGAGAGGAGACACGGGGAGCAGTCTGTGTGAGAGAGGAGGCACGGGGAGCAGTCTGTGTGAGAGAGAGGAGACACGGGGAGCAGTCTATGAGAGAGGAGATACGGGGAGCAGTCTATGAGAGAGGAGACACGGGGAGCAGTCTGTGTGAGAGAGGAGACACGGGGAGCAGTCTATGAGAGAGGAGACACGGGGAGCAGTCTATGAGAGAGGAGACACGGGGAGCAGTCTATGAGAGAGGAGACACGGGGAGCAGTCTATGAGAGAGGAGACATGGGGAGCAGTCTGTGTGAGAGAGGAGACACGGGGAGCAGTCTATGAGAGAGAGGAGACACGGGGAGCAGTCTGTGTGAGAGAGGAGACACGGGGAGCAGTCTGTGTGAGAGAGGAGACACGGGGAGCAGTCTGTGTGAGAGAGGAGACACGGGGAGCAGTCTGTGTGAGAGAGGAGACACGGGGAGCAGTCTGTGTGAGAGAGGAGACACGGGGAGCAGTCTGTGTGAGAGAGGAGACACGGGGAGCAGTCTGTGTGAGAGAGGAGACATGGGGAGCAGTCTGTGTGAGAGAGGAGACACGGGGAGCAGTCTGTGTGAGAGAGGAGAAACGGGGAGCAGTCTGTGTGAGAGAGGAGACACGGGGAGCAGTCTATGAGAGAGGAGACACGGGGAGCAGTCTATGAGAGAGGAGACACGGGGAGCAGTCTATGAGAGAGGAGACACAGGGAGCAGTCTATGAGAGAGGAGACACGGGGAGCAGTCTATGAGAGAGGAGACACGGGGAGCAGTCTATGAGAGAGGAGACACGGGGAGCAGTCTGTGTGAGAGAGGAGACACGGGGAGCAGTCTATGAGAGAGAGGAGACACGGGGAGCAGTCTGTGTGAGAGAGGAGACACGGGGAGCAGTCTGTGTGAGAGAGGAGACACGGGGAGCAGTCTGTGTGAGAGAGGAGACACGGGGAGCAGTCTGTGTGAGAGAGGAGACACGGGGAGCAGTCTGTGTGAGAGAGGAGACACGGGGAGCAGTCTGTGTGAGAGAGGAGGCACGGGGAGCAGTCTGTGAGAGAGAGGAGACACGGGGAGCAGTCTATGAGAGAGGAGACACGGGGAGCAGTCTGTGTGAGAGAGGAGACACGGGGAGCAGTCTGTGTGAGAGAGGAGACACGGGGAGCAGTCTGTGTGAGAGAGGAGGCACGGGGAGCAGTCTGTGTGAGAGAGGAGACACGGGGAGCAGTCTGTGAGAGGGAGGAGATACGGGGAGCAGTCTGTGTGAGAGAGGAGACACGGGGAGCAGTCTGTGAGAGGGAAGAGATACGGGGAGCAGTCTGTGTGAGAGAGGAGACAGGGGGAGCAGTCTATGAGAGAGGAGACATGGGGAGCAGTCTGTGTGAGAGAGGAGACATGGGGAGCAGTCTGTGTGAGAGAGGAGACATGGGGAGCAGTCTGTGTGAGAGAGGAGACATGGGGAGCAGTCTGTGTGAGAGTGGAGACATAGGGAGCAGTCTGTGTGAGAGAGGAGACATGGGGAGCAGTCTGTGTGAGAGTGGAGACATAGGGAGCAGTCTGTGTGAGAGAGGAGACATAGGGAGCAGTCTGTGTGAGAGAGGAGACACGGGGAGCAGTCTATGAGAGAGGAGACACGGGGAGCAGTCTGTGTGAGAGAAGAGACACGGGGAGCAGTCTATGAGAGAGCAGACACTGGGAGCAGTCTGTATGAGAGATGAGACACGGGGAGCAGTCTGTGTGAGAGAGGAGACACGGGGAGCAGTCTATGAGAGAGGAGACACGGGGAGCAGTCTGTGTGAGAGAGGAGACACGGGGAGCAGTCTATGAGAGAGGAGACACGGGGAGCAGTCTGTGTGAGAGAGGAGACACGGGGAGCAGTCTGTGTGAGAGAAGAGACACGGGGAGCAGTCTGTGTGAGAGAGGAGGCACGGGGAGCAGTCTGTGAGATAGAGGAGACCCGGGGAGCAGTCTGTATGAGAGAGGAGACACGGGGAGCAGTCTATGAGAGAGGAGACACGGGGAGCAGTCTGTGAGAGAGAGGAGACATGGGGAGCAGTCTGTGTGAGAGAGGAGGCACGGGGAGCAGTCTGTGAGATAGAGGAGACACGGGGAGCAGTCTGTATGAGAGAGGAGACACGGGGAGCAGTCTATGAGAGAGGAGACACGGGGAGCAGTCTGTGTGAGAGAGGAGACATGGGGAGCAGTCTGTGTGAGAGAGGAGACATGGGGAGCAGTATGTGTGAGAGAGGAGACACGGGGAGCAGTCTATGAGAGAGAGGAGACACGGGGAGCAGTCTGTGTGAGATAGAAGACACGGGGAGCAGTCTGTGTGAGAGAGGAGACACGGGGAGCAGTCTGTGTGAGAGAGGAGACACGGGGAGCAGTCTGTGTGAGATAGAAGACACGGGGAGCAGTCTGTGTGAGAGAGGAGACATAGGGAGCAGTCTGTGTGAAAGAGGAGACATAGGGAGCAGTCTGCGTGAGAGAGGAGACATGGGGAGCAGTCTGTGTGAGAGAGGAGACACGGGGAGTAGTCTGTGTGAGAGAGGAGATACGGGGAGCAGTCTGTGTGAGAGAGGAGACATAGGGAGCAGTCTATGAGAGAGGAGACACGGGGAGCAGTCTGTGAGAGAGGAGACATAGGGAGCAGTCTATGAGAGAGGAGACACGGGGAGCAGTCTGTGTGAGAGAGGAGACACGGGGAGCAGTCTGTGTGAGAGAGGAGACACGGGGAGCAGTCTGTGTGAGAGAGGAGACACTGGGAGCAGTCTATGAGAGAGCAGACACTGGAGCAGTCTGTGTGAGAGAGGAGACACGGGGAGCAGTCTGTGTGAGAGAGGAGACACGGGGAGCAGTCTGTGTGAGAGAGGAGACACGGGGAGCAGTCTATGAGAGAGGAGACACGGGGAGCAGTCTGTGTGAGAGAGAGGAGACACGGGGAGCAGTCTGTGTGAGAGAGAGGAGACACGGGGAGCAGTCTATGAGAGAGGAGACACGGGGAGCAGTCTGTGTGAGAGAGAGGAGACACGGGGAGCAGTCTATGAGAGAGGAGACACGGGGAGCAGTCTATGAGGGAGGAGACACGGGGAGCAGTCTGTGTGAGAGAGGAGACACGGGGAGCAGTCTGTGAGAGAGAGGAGACACGGGGAGCAGTCTGTATGAGAGAGGAGACACGGGGAGCAGTCTGTGAGAGAGAGGAGACATAGGGAGCAGTCTGTGTGAGAGAGGAGACATAGGGAGCAGTCTGCGTGAGAGAGGAGTCATGGGGAGCAGTCTGTGTGAGAGAGGAGACATAGGGAGCAGTCTGTGTGAGAGAGGAGACATAGGGAGCAGTCTGTGTGAGAGAGGAGACATGGGGAGCAGTCTGTGTGAGAGAGGAGGCACGGGGAGCAGTCTGTGAGAGAGAGGAGGCACGGGGAGCAGTCTGTGAGAGGGAGGAGATACGGGGAGCAGTCTGTGTGAGAGAGGAGACATGGGGAGCAGTCTATGAGAGAGGAGACACGGGGAGCAGTCTGTGAGAGAGGAGACACGGGGAGCAGTCTGTGAGAGAGGAGACACGGGGAGCAGTCTGTGTGAGAGAGGGCATGGCGAGCAGTCTGTGTGAGAGAGGGCATGGCGAGCAGTCTGTGTGAGAGAGGAGACACGGGGAGCAGTCTGTGAGAGAGAGGAGACACGGGGAGCAGTCTGTGAGAGAGGAGACATAGGGAGCAGTCTGTGTGAGAGAGGAGACACGGGGAGCAGTCTATGAGAGAGGAGACACGGGGAGCAGTCTGTGAGAGAGGAGACATGGGGAGCAGTCTGTGTGAGAGAGGAGACACGGGGAGCAGTCTGTGTGAGAGAGGAGACACGGGGAGCAGTCTATGAGAGAGGAGACACGGGGAGCAGTCTGTGTGAGAGAGGAGGCACGGGGAGCAGTCTGTGTGAGAGAGGAGGCACGGGGAGCAGTCTGTGAGAGAGAGGAGACATAGGGAGCAGTCTGTGTGAGAGAGGAGACATGGGGGACAGTTTGTGTGAGAGAGGAGACACGGGGAGCAGTCTGTGTGAGAGAGGAGACACGGGGAGCAGTCTATGAGAGAGCAGACACTGGGAGCAGTCTGTGTGAGAGAGGAGACACGGGGAGCAGTCTGTGTGAGAGAGGAGACATGGGGAGCAGTCTGTGTGAGAGAGGAGACACGGGGAGCAGTCTGTGTGAGAGAGGAGACACGGGGAGCAGTCTATGAGAGAGCAGACACTGGGAGCAGTCTGTGTGAGAGAGGAGATACGGGGAGCAGTCTATGAGAGAGGAGACACGGGGAGCAGTCTGTGTGAGAGAGGAGACACGGGGAGCAGTCTGTGTGAGAGAGGAGACATGGGGAGCAGTCTGTGTGAGAGAGGAGACACGGGGAGCAGTCTATGAGAGAGGAGACACGGGGAGCAGTCTGTGTGAGAGAGGAGACATGGGGAGCAGTCTGTGTGAGAGAGGAGACACGGGGAGCAGTCTGTGTGAGAGAGGAGACACGGGGAGCAGTCTATGAGAGAGAGGAGACACGAGGAGCAGTCTGTGTGAGAGAGGAGACATAGGGAGCAGTCTGTGTGAGAGAGGAGACACGGGGAGCAGTCTATGAGAGAGAGGAGACACGGGGAGCAGTCTGTGTGAGATAGAAGACACGGGGAGCAGTCTGTGTGAGAGAGGAGACACGGGGAGCAGTCTGTGTGAGAGAGGAGACACGGGGAGCAGTCTGTGTGAGATAGAAGACACGGGGAGCAGTCTGTGTGAGAGAGGAGACACGGGGAGCAGTCTATGAGAGAGCAGACACTGGGAGCAGTCTGTGTGAGAGAGGAGACACGGGGAGCAGTCTATGAGAGAGAAGACACGGGGAGCAGTCTGTGTGAGAGAGGAGACACGGGGAGCAGTCTGTGTGAGAGAGGAGGCACGGGGAGCAGTCTGTGTGAGAGAGAGGAGACACGGGGAGCAGTCTATGAGAGAGGAGATACGGGGAGCAGTCTATGAGAGAGGAGACACGGGGAGCAGTCTGTGTGAGAGAGGAGACACGGGGAGCAGTCTATGAGAGAGGAGACACAGGGAGCAGTCTATGAGAGAGGAGACACGGGGAGCAGTCTATGAGAGAGGAGACACGGGGAGCAGTCTATGAGAGAGGAGACATGGGGAGCAGTCTGTGTGAGAGAGGAGACACGGGGAGCAGTCTATGAGAGAGAGGAGACACGGGGAGCAGTCTGTGTGAGAGAGGAGACACGGGGAGCAGTCTGTGTGAGAGAGGAGACACGGGGAGCAGTCTGTGTGAGAGAGGAGACACGGGGAGCAGTCTGTGTGAGAGAGGAGACACGGGGAGCAGTCTGTGTGAGAGAGGAGACACGGGGAGCAGTCTGTGTGAGAGAGGAGGCACGGGGAGCAGTCTGTGAGAGAGAGGAGACACGGGGAGCAGTCTATGAGAGAGGAGACACGGGGAGCAGTCTGTGTTAGAGAGGAGACACGGGGAGCAGTCTGTGTGAGAGAGGAGACACGGGGAGCAGTCTGTGTGAGAGAGGAGGCACGGGGAGCAGTCTGTGTGAGAGAGGAGACACGGGGAGCAGTCTGTGAGAGGGAGGAGATACGGGGAGCAGTCTGTGTGAGAGAGGAGACACGGGGAGCAGTCTGTGAGAGGGAAGAGATACGGGGAGCAGTCTGTGTGAGAGAGGAGACAGGGGGAGCAGTCTATGAGAGAGGAGACATGGGGAGCAGTCTGTGTGAGAGAGGAGACATGGGGAGCAGTCTATGAGAGAGGAGACATAGGGAGCAGTTTGTGTGAGAGAGGAGACATGGGGAGCAGTCTGTGTGAGAGAGGAGACACGGGGAGCAGTCTATGAGAGAGGAGACACGGGGAGCAGTCTATGAGAGAGGAGACACGGGGAGCAGTCTATGAGAGAGGAGACATAGGGAGCAGTTTGTGTGAGAGAGGAGACATGGGGAGCAGTCTGTGTGAGAGAGGAGACATGGGGAGCAGTCTGTGTGAGAGAGGAGACACGGGGAGCAGTCTGTGTGAGAGAGGAGACACGGGGAGCAGTCTGTGTGAGAGAGGAGACACGGGGAGCAGTCTGTGTGAGAGAGGAGACATGGGGAGCAGTCTGTGTGAGAGAGGAGACACGGGGAGCAGTCTGTGTGAGAGAGGAGAAACGGGGAGCAGTCTGTGTGAGAGAGGAGACATGGGGAGCAGTCTATGAGAGAGGAGACACGGGGAGCAGTCTATGAGAGAGGAGACACGGGGAGCAGTCTATGAGAGAGGAGACATAGGGAGCAGTCTGTGTGAGAGAGGAGACACGGGGAGCAGTCTATGAGAGAGGAGACACGGGGAGCAGTCTGTGTGAGAGAGGAGACATAGGGAGCAGTCTGTGTGAGAGAGGAGACACGGGGAGCAGTCTATGAGAGAGGAGACACGGGGAGCAGTCTGTGTGAGAGAGTAGACATGGGGAGCAGTCTGTGTGAGAGAGGAGACACGGGGAGCAGTCTGTGTGAGAGAGGAGACACGGGGAGCAGTCTGTGTGAGAGAGAAGACACGGGGAGCAGTCTGTGTGAGAGAGGAGACACGGGGAGCCGTCTATGAGAGAGCAGACACTGGGAGCAGTCTGTGTGAGAGAGGAGACACGGGGAGCAGTCTGTGTGAGAGAGGAGACACGGGGAGCAGTCTGTGTGAGAGAGGAGACACGGGGAGCAGTCTGTGTGAGAGAGAGGAGACACGGGGAGCAGTCTATGAGGGAGGAGACACGGGGAGCAGTCTGTGTGAGAGAGGAGACACGGGGAGCAGTCTGTGTGAGAGAGGAGGCACGGGGAGCAGTCTGTGTGAGAGAGAGGAGGCACGGGGAGCAGTCTATGAGGGAGGAGACACGGGGAGCAGTCTGTGTGAGAGAGGAGACACGGGGAGCAGTCTGTGAGAGAGAGGAGACACGGGGAGCAGTCTGTATGAGAGAGGAGACACGGGGAGCAGTCTGTGAGAGAGAGGAGACATAGGGAGCAGTCTGTGTGAGAGAGGAGACATAGGGAGCAGTCTGCGTGAGAGAGGAGACATGGGGAGCAGTCTGTGTGAGAGAGGAGACATAGGGAGCAGTCTGTGTGAGAGAGGAGACATAGGGAGCAGTCTGTGTGAGAGAGGAGACATGGGGAGCAGTCTGTGTGAGAGAGGAGACATGGGGAGCAGTCTGTGTGAGAGAGGAGACACGGGGAGCAGTCTGTGTGAGAAAGGAGGCACGGGGAGCAGTCTGTGTGAGAGAGAGGAGACACGGGGAGCAGTCTATGAGAGAGGAGATACGGGGAGCAGTCTATGAGAGAGGAGACACGGGGAGCAGTCTGTGTGAGAGAGGAGACACGGGGAGCAGTCTATGAGAGAGGAGACACAGGGAGCAGTCTATGAGAGAGGAGACACGGGGAGCAGTCTATGAGAGAGGAGACACGGGGAGCAGTCTATGAGAGAGGAGACATGGGGAGCAGTCTGTGTGAGAGAGGAGACACGGGGAGCAGTCTATGAGAGAGGAGACACGGGGAGCAGTCTGTGTGAGAGAGGAGACACGGGGAGCAGTTTGTGTGAGAGAGGAGACATAGGGAGCAGTCTATGAGAGAGGAGACACGGGGAGCAGTCTATGAGAGAGGAGACACGGGGAGCAGTCTGTGTGAGAGAGGAGACACGGGGAGCAGTCTGTGTGAGAGAGGAGACACGGGGAGCAGTCTGTGAGAGAGAGGAGACATAGGGAGCAGTCTATGAGAGAGGAGACACGGGGAGCAGTCTGTGTGAGAGAGGAGACACGGGGAGCAGTCTATGAGAGAGAGGAGACACGGGGAGCAGTCTGTGTGAGAGAGGAGACACGGGGAGCAGTCTATGAGAGAGAGGAGACACGGGGAGCAGTCTGTGTGAGAGAGGAGACACGGGGAGCAGTCTGTGTGAGAGAGAAGACATAGGGAGCAGTCTATGAGAGAGGAGACACGGGGAGCAGTCTGTGTGAGAGAGGAGACATAGGGAGCAGTCTGTGTGAGAGAGGAGACATAGGGAGCAGTCTGTGTGAGAGAGGAGACACGGGGAGCAGTCTATGAGAGAGGAGACACGGGGAGCAGTCTATGAGAGAGGAGACACGGGGAGCAGTCTGTGTGAGAGAGGAGACATGGGGAGCAGTCTGTGTGAGAGAGGAGACACGGGGAGCAGTCTGTGTGAGAGAGGAGACACGGGGAGCAGTCTATGAGAGAGGAGACACGGGGAGCAGTCTATGAGAGAGGAGACATAGGGAGCAGTCTGTGTGAGAGAGGAGACACGGGGAGCAGTCTATGAGAGAGGAGACACGGGGAGCAGTCTGTGTGAGAGAGGAGACATAGGGAGCAGTCTGTGTGAGAGAGGAGACACGGGGAGCAGTCTATGAGAGAGGAGACACGGGGAGCAGTCTGTGTGAGAGAGGAGACATGGGGAGCAGTCTGTGTGAGAGAGGAGATACGGGGAGCAGTCTGTGTGAGAGAGGAGACACGGGGAGCAGTCTATGAGAGAGAGGAGACACGGGGAGCAGTCTGTGTGAGAGAGGAGACATAGGGAGCAGTCTGTGTGAGAGAGGAGACACGGGGAGCAGTCTATGAGAGAGAGGAGACACGGGGAGCAGTCTGTGTGAGATAGAAGACACGGGGAGCAGTCTGTGTGAGAGAGGAGACACGGGGAGCAGTCTGTGTGAGAGAGGAGACATGGGGAGCAGTCTGTGTGAGATAGAAGACACGGGGAGCAGTCTGTGTGAGAGAGGAGACACGGGGAGCAGTCTATGAGAGAGCAGACACTGGGAGCAGTCTGTGTGAGAGAGGAGACACGGGGAGCAGTCTATGAGAGAGAAGACACGGGGAGCAGTCTGTGTGAGAGAGGAGACACGGGGAGCAGTCTGTGTGAGAGAGGAGGCACGGGGAGCAGTCTGTGTGAGAGAGAGGAGACACGGGGAGCAGTCTATGAGAGAGGAGATACGGGGAGCAGTCTATGAGAGAGGAGACACGGGGAGCAGTCTGTGTGAGAGAGGAGACACGGGGAGCAGTCTATGAGAGAGGAGACACGGGGAGCAGTCTATGAGAGAGGAGACACGGGGAGCAGTCTATGAGAGAGGAGACACGGGGAGCAGTCTATGAGAGAGGAGACATGGGGAGCAGTCTGTGTGAGAGAGGAGACACGGGGAGCAGTCTATGAGAGAGAGGAGACACGGGGAGCAGTCTGTGTGAGAGAGGAGACACGGGGAGCAGTCTGTGTGAGAGAGGAGACACGGGGAGCAGTCTGTGTGAGAGAGGAGACACGGGGAGCAGTCTGTGTGAGAGAGGAGACACGGGGAGCAGTCTGTGTGAGAGAGGAGACACGGGGAGCAGTCTGTGTGAGAGAGGAGACACGGGGAGCAGTCTGTGTGAGAGAGGAGACATGGGGAGCAGTCTGTGTGAGAGAGGAGACACGGGGAGCAGTCTGTGTGAGAGAGGAGAAACGGGGAGCAGTCTGTGTGAGAGAGGAGACACGGGGAGCAGTCTATGAGAGAGGAGACACGGGGAGCAGTCTATGAGAGAGGAGACACGGGGAGCAGTCTATGAGAGAGGAGACACAGGGAGCAGTCTATGAGAGAGGAGACACGGGGAGCAGTCTATGAGAGAGGAGACACGGGGAGCAGTCTATGAGAGAGGAGACACGGGGAGCAGTCTGTGTGAGAGAGGAGACACGGGGAGCAGTCTATGAGAGAGAGGAGACACGGGGAGCAGTCTGTGTGAGAGAGGAGACACGGGGAGCAGTCTGTGTGAGAGAGGAGACACGGGGAGCAGTCTGTGTGAGAGAGGAGACACGGGGAGCAGTCTGTGTGAGAGAGGAGACACGGGGAGCAGTCTGTGTGAGAGAGGAGACACGGGGAGCAGTCTGTGTGAGAGAGGAGGCACGGGGAGCAGTCTGTGAGAGAGAGGAGACACGGGGAGCAGTCTATGAGAGAGGAGACACGGGGAGCAGTCTGTGTGAGAGAGGAGACACGGGGAGCAGTCTGTGTGAGAGAGGAGACACGGGGAGCAGTCTGTGTGAGAGAGGAGGCACGGGGAGCAGTCTGTGTGAGAGAGGAGACACGGGGAGCAGTCTGTGAGAGGGAGGAGATACGGGGAGCAGTCTGTGTGAGAGAGGAGACACGGGGAGCAGTCTGTGAGAGGGAAGAGATACGGGGAGCAGTCTGTGTGAGAGAGGAGACAGGGGGAGCAGTCTATGAGAGAGGAGACATGGGGAGCAGTCTGTGTGAGAGAGGAGACATGGGGAGCAGTCTGTGTGAGAGAGGAGACATGGGGAGCAGTCTGTGTGAGAGAGGAGACATGGGGAGCAGTCTGTGTGAGAGTGGAGACATAGGGAGCAGTCTGTGTGAGAGAGGAGACATGGGGAGCAGTCTGTGTGAGAGTGGAGACATAGGGAGCAGTCTGTGTGAGAGAGGAGACATAGGGAGCAGTCTGTGTGAGAGAGGAGACACGGGGAGCAGTCTATGAGAGAGGAGACACGGGGAGCAGTCTGTGTGAGAGAAGAGACACGGGGAGCAGTCTATGAGAGAGCAGACACTGGGAGCAGTCTGTGTGAGAGATGAGACACGGGGAGCAGTCTGTGTGAGAGAGGAGACACGGGGAGCAGTCTATGAGAGAGGAGACACGGGGAGCAGTCTGTGTGAGAGAGGAGACACGGGGAGCAGTCTATGAGAGAGGAGACACGGGGAGCAGTCTGTGTGAGAGAGGAGACACGGGGAGCAGTCTGTGTGAGAGAAGAGACACGGGGAGCAGTCTGTGTGAGAGAGGAGGCACGGGGAGCAGTCTGTGAGATAGAGGAGACCCGGGGAGCAGTCTGTATGAGAGAGGAGACACGGGGAGCAGTCTATGAGAGAGGAGACACGGGGAGCAGTCTGTGAGAGAGAGGAGACATGGGGAGCAGTCTGTGTGAGAGAGGAGGCACGGGGAGCAGTCTGTGAGATAGAGGAGACACGGGGAGCAGTCTGTATGAGAGAGGAGACACGGGGAGCAGTCTATGAGAGAGGAGACACGGGGAGCAGTCTGTGTGAGAGAGGAGACATGGGGAGCAGTCTGTGTGAGAGAGGAGACATGGGGAGCAGTATGTGTGAGAGAGGAGACACGGGGAGCAGTCTATGAGAGAGAGGAGACACGGGGAGCAGTCTGTGTGAGATAGAAGACACGGGGAGCAGTCTGTGTGAGAGAGGAGACACGGGGAGCAGTCTGTGTGAGAGAGGAGACACGGGGAGCAGTCTGTGTGAGATAGAAGACACGGGGAGCAGTCTGTGTGAGAGAGGAGACATAGGGAGCAGTCTGTGTGAAAGAGGAGACATAGGGAGCAGTCTGCGTGAGAGAGGAGACATGGGGAGCAGTCTGTGTGAGAGAGGAGACACGGGGAGTAGTCTGTGTGAGAGAGGAGATACGGGGAGCAGTCTGTGTGAGAGAGGAGACATAGGGAGCAGTCTATGAGAGAGGAGACACGGGGAGCAGTCTGTGAGAGAGGAGACATAGGGAGCAGTCTATGAGAGAGGAGACACGGGGAGCAGTCTGTGTGAGAGAGGAGACACGGGGAGCAGTCTGTGTGAGAGAGGAGACACGGGGAGCAGTCTGTGTGAGAGAGGAGACACTGGGAGCAGTCTATGAGAGAGCAGACACTGGGAGCAGTCTGTGTGAGAGAGGAGACACGGGGAGCAGTCTGTGTGAGAGAGGAGACACGGGGAGCAGTCTGTGTGAGAGAGGAGACACGGGGAGCAGTCTATGAGAGAGGAGACACGGGGAGCAGTCTGTGTGAGAGAGAGGAGACACGGGGAGCAGTCTGTGTGAGAGAGAGGAGACACGGGGAGCAGTCTATGAGAGAGGAGACACGGGGAGCAGTCTGTGTGAGAGAGAGGAGACACGGGGAGCAGTCTATGAGAGAGGAGACACGGGGAGCAGTCTATGAGGGAGGAGACACGGGGAGCAGTCTGTGTGAGAGAGGAGACACGGGGAGCAGTCTGTGAGAGAGAGGAGACACGGGGAGCAGTCTGTATGAGAGAGGAGACACGGGGAGCAGTCTGTGAGAGAGAGGAGACATAGGGAGCAGTCTGTGTGAGAGAGGAGACATAGGGAGCAGTCTGCGTGAGAGAGGAGACATGGGGAGCAGTCTGTGTGAGAGAGGAGACATAGGGAGCAGTCTGTGTGAGAGAGGAGACATAGGGAGCAGTCTGTGTGAGAGAGGAGACATGGGGAGCAGTCTGTGTGAGAGAGGAGGCACGGGGAGCAGTCTGTGAGAGAGAGGAGGCACGGGGAGCAGTCTGTGAGAGGGAGGAGATACGGGGAGCAGTCTGTGTGAGAGAGGAGACATGGGGAGCAGTCTATGAGAGAGGAGACACGGGGAGCAGTCTGTGAGAGAGGAGACACGGGGAGCAGTCTGTGAGAGAGGAGACACGGGGAGCAGTCTGTGTGAGAGAGGGCATAGCGAGCAGTCTGTGTGAGAGAGGGCATGGCGAGCAGTCTGTGTGAGAGAGGAGACACGGGGAGCAGTCTGTGAGAGAGAGGAGACACGGGGAGCAGTCTGTGAGAGAGGAGACATAGGGAGCAGTCTGTGTGAGAGAGGAGACACGGGGAGCAGTCTATGAGAGAGGAGACACGGGGAGCAGTCTGTGAGAGAGGAGACATGGGGAGCAGTCTGTGTGAGAGAGGAGACACGGGGAGCAGTCTGTGTGAGAGAGGAGACACGGGGAGCAGTCTATGAGAGAGGAGACACGGGGAGCAGTCTGTGTGAGAGAGGAGGCACGGGGAGCAGTCTGTGTGAGAGAGGAGGCACGGGGAGCAGTCTGTGAGAGAGAGGAGACATAGGGAGCAGTCTGTGTGAGAGAGGAGACATGGGGGACAGTTTGTGTGAGAGAGGAGACACGGGGAGCAGTCTGTGTGAGAGAGGAGACACGGGGAGCAGTCTATGAGAGAGCAGACACTGGGAGCAGTCTGTGTGAGAGAGGAGACACGGGGAGCAGTCTGTGTGAGAGAGGAGACATGGGGAGCAGTCTGTGTGAGAGAGGAGACACGGGGAGCAGTCTGTGTGAGAGAGGAGACACGGGGAGCAGTCTATGAGAGAGCAGACACTGGGAGCAGTCTGTGTGAGAGAGGAGATACGGGGAGCAGTCTATGAGAGAGGAGACACGGGGAGCAGTCTGTGTGAGAGAGGAGACACGGGGAGCAGTCTGTGTGAGAGAGGAGACATGGGGAGCAGTCTGTGTGAGAGAGGAGACACGGGGAGCAGTCTATGAGAGAGGAGACACGGGGAGCAGTCTGTGTGAGAGAGGAGACATGGGAGCAGTCTGTGTGAGAGAGGAGACACGGGGAGCAGTCTGTGTGAGAGAGGAGACACGGGGAGCAGTCTATGAGAGAGAGGAGACACGAGGAGCAGTCTGTGTGAGAGAGGAGACATAGGGAGCAGTCTGTGTGAGAGAGGAGACACGGGGAGCAGTCTATGAGAGAGAGGAGACACGGGGAGCAGTCTGTGTGAGATAGAAGACACGGGGAGCAGTCTGTGTGAGAGAGGAGACACGGGGAGCAGTCTGTGTGAGAGAGGAGACACGGGGAGCAGTCTGTGTGAGATAGAAGACACGGGGAGCAGTCTGTGTGAGAGAGGAGACACGGGGAGCAGTCTATGAGAGAGCAGACACTGGGAGCAGTCTGTGTGAGAGAGGAGACACGGGGAGCAGTCTATGAGAGAGAAGACACGGGGAGCAGTCTGTGTGAGAGAGGAGACACGGGGAGCAGTCTGTGTGAGAGAGGAGGCACGGGGAGCAGTCTGTGTGAGAGAGAGGAGACACGGGGAGCAGTCTATGAGAGAGGAGATACGGGGAGCAGTCTATGAGAGAGGAGACACGGGGAGCAGTCTGTGTGAGAGAGGAGACACGGGGAGCAGTCTATGAGAGAGGAGACACAGGGAGCAGTCTATGAGAGAGGAGACACGGGGAGCAGTCTATGAGAGAGGAGACACGGGAGCAGTCTATGAGAGAGGAGACATGGGGAGCAGTCTGTGTGAGAGAGGAGACACGGGGAGCAGTCTATGAGAGAGAGGAGACACGGGGAGCAGTCTGTGTGAGAGAGGAGACACGGGGAGCAGTCTGTGTGAGAGAGGAGACACGGGGAGCAGTCTGTGTGAGAGAGGAGACACGGGGAGCAGTCTGTGTGAGAGAGGAGACACGGGGAGCAGTCTGTGTGAGAGAGGAGACACGGGGAGCAGTCTGTGTGAGAGAGGAGGCACGGGGAGCAGTCTGTGAGAGAGAGGAGACACGGGGAGCAGTCTATGAGAGAGGAGACACGGGGAGCAGTCTGTGTTAGAGAGGAGACACGGGGAGCAGTCTGTGTGAGAGAGGAGACACGGGGAGCAGTCTGTGTGAGAGAGGAGGCACGGGGAGCAGTCTGTGTGAGAGAGGAGACACGGGGAGCAGTCTGTGAGAGGGAGGAGATACGGGGAGCAGTCTGTGTGAGAGAGGAGACACGGGGAGCAGTCTGTGAGAGGGAAGAGATACGGGGAGCAGTCTGTGTGAGAGAGGAGACAGGGGGAGCAGTCTATGAGAGAGGAGACATGGGGAGCAGTCTGTGTGAGAGAGGAGACATGGGGAGCAGTCTGTGTGAGAGAGGAGACATGGGGAGCAGTCTGTGTGAGAGAGGAGACATGGGGAGCAGTCTGTGTGAGAGTGGAGACATAGGGAGCAGTCTGTGTGAGCAGAGGAGACATGGGGAGCAGTCTGTGTGAGAGTGGAGACATAGGGAGCAGTCTGTGTGAGAGAGGAGACATAGGGAGCAGTCTTTGTGAGAGAGGAGACACGGGGAGCAGTCTATGAGAGAGGAGACACGGGGAGCAGTCTGTGTGAGAGAAGAGACACGGGGAGCAGTCTATGAGAGAGCAGACACTGGGAGCAGTCTGTGTGAGAGATGAGACACGGGGAGCAGTCTGTGTGAGAGAGGAGACACGGGGAGCAGTCTATGAGAGAGGAGACACGGGGAGCAGTCTGTGTGAGAGAGGAGACACGGGGAGCAGTCTATGAGAGAGGAGACACGGGGAGCAGTCTGTGTGAGAGAGGAGACACGGGGAGCAGTCTGTGTGAGAGAAGAGACACGGGGAGCAGTCTGTGTGAGAGAGGAGGCACGGGGAGCAGTCTGTGAGATAGAGGAGACCCGGGGAGCAGTCTGTATGAGAGAGGAGACACGGGGAGCAGTCTATGAGAGAGGAGACACGGGGAGCAGTCTGTGAGAGAGAGGAGACATGGGGAGCAGTCTGTGTGAGAGAGGAGGCACGGGGAGCAGTCTGTGAGATAGAGGAGACACGGGGAGCAGTCTGTATGAGAGAGGAGACACGGGGAGCAGTCTATGAGAGAGGAGACACGGGGAGCAGTCTGTGTGAGAGAGGAGACATGGGGAGCAGTCTGTGTGAGAGAGGAGACATGGGGAGCAGTATGTGTGAGAGAGGAGACACGGGGAGCAGTCTATGAGAGAGAGGAGACACGGGGAGCAGTCTGTGTGAGATAGAAGACACGGGGAGCAGTCTGTGTGAGAGAGGAGACACGGGGAGCAGTCTGTGTGAGAGAGGAGACACGGGGAGCAGTCTGTGTGAGATAGAAGACACGGGGAGCAGTCTGTGTGAGATAGAAGACACGGGGAGCAGTCTGTGTGAGAGAGGAGACATAGGGAGCAGTCTGTGTGAAAGAGGAGACATAGGGAGCAGTCTGCGTGAGAGAGGAGACATGGGGAGCAGTCTGTGTGAGAGAGGAGACACGGGGAGTAGTCTGTGTGAGAGAGGAGATACGGGGAGCAGTCTGTGTGAGAGAGGAGACATAGGGAGCAGTCTATGAGAGAGGAGACACGGGGAGCAGTCTGTGTGAGAGAGGAGACATAGGGAGCAGTCTATGAGAGAGGAGACACGGGGAGCAGTCTGTGTGAGAGAGGAGACACGGGGAGCAGTCTGTGTGAGAGAGGAGACACGGGGAGCAGTCTGTGTGAGAGAGGAGACACTGGGAGCAGTCTATGAGAGAGCAGACACTGGGAGCAGTCTGTGTGAGAGAGGAGACACGGGGAGCAGTCTGTGTGAGAGAGGAGACACGGGGAGCAGTCTGTGTGAGAGAGGAGACACGGGGAGCAGTCTATGAGAGAGGAGACACGGGGAGCAGTCTGTGTGAGAGAGAGGAGACACGGGGAGCAGTCTGTGTGAGAGAGAGGAGACACGGGGAGCAGTCTATGAGAGAGGAGACACGGGGAGCAGTCTGTGTGAGAGAGAGGAGACACGGGGAGCAGTCTATGAGAGAGGAGACACGGGGAGCAGTCTATGAGGGAGGAGACACGGGGAGCAGTCTGTGTGAGAGAGGAGACACGGGGAGCAGTCTGTGAGAGAGAGGAGACACGGGGAGCAGTCTGTATGAGAGAGGAGACACGGGGAGCAGTCTGTGAGAGAGAGGAGACATAGGGAGCAGTCTGTGTGAGAGAGGAGACATAGGGAGCAGTCTGCGTGAGAGAGGAGACATGGGGAGCAGTCTGTGTGAGAGAGGAGACATAGGGAGCAGTCTGTGTGAGAGAGGAGACATAGGGAGCAGTCTGTGTGAGAGAGGAGACATGGGGAGCAGTCTGTGTGAGAGAGGAGGCACGGGGAGCAGTCTGTGAGAGAGAGGAGGCACGGGGAGCAGTCTGTGAGAGGGAGGAGATACGGGGAGCAGTCTGTGTGAGAGAGGAGACATGGGGAGCAGTCTATGAGAGAGGAGACACGGGGAGCAGTCTGTGAGAGAGGAGACACGGGGAGCAGTCTGTGAGAGAGGAGACACGGGGAGCAGTCTGTGTGAGAGAGGGCATGGCGAGCAGTCTGTGTGAGAGAGGGCATGGCGAGCAGTCTGTGTGAGAGAGGAGACACGGGGAGCAGTCTGTGAGAGAGAGGAGACACGGGGAGCAGTCTGTGAGAGAGGAGACATAGGGAGCAGTCTGTGTGAGAGAGGAGACACGGGGAGCAGTCTATGAGAGAGGAGACACGGGGAGCAGTCTGTGAGAGAGGAGACATGGGGAGCAGTCTGTGTGAGAGAGGAGACACGGGGAGCAGTCTGTGTGAGAGAGGAGACACGGGGAGCAGTCTATGAGAGAGGAGACACGGGGAGCAGTCTGTGTGAGAGAGGAGGCACGGGGAGCAGTCTGTGTGAGAGAGGAGGCACGGGGAGCAGTCTGTGAGAGAGAGGAGACATAGGGAGCAGTCTGTGTGAGAGAGGAGACATGGGGGACAGTTTGTGTGAGAGAGGAGACACGGGGAGCAGTCTGTGTGAGAGAGGAGACACGGGGAGCAGTCTATGAGAGAGCAGACACTGGGAGCAGTCTGTGTGAGAGAGGAGACACGGGGAGCAGTCTGTGTGAGAGAGGAGACATGGGGAGCAGTCTGTGTGAGAGAGGAGACACGGGGAGCAGTCTGTGTGAGAGAGGAGACACGGGGAGCAGTCTATGAGAGAGCAGACACTGGGAGCAGTCTGTGTGAGAGAGGAGATACGGGGAGCAGTCTATGAGAGAGGAGACACGGGGAGCAGTCTGTGTGAGAGAGGAGACATAGGGAGCAGTCTGTGTGAGAGAGGAGACACGGGGAGCAGTCTATGAGAGAGAGGAGACATGGGGAGCAGTCTGTGTGAGAGAGGAGACACGGGGAGCAGTCTGTGTGAGAGAGGAGACACGGGAGCAGTCTATGAGAGAGGAGACACGGGGAGCAGTCTATGAGAGAGGAGACACGGGGAGCAGTCTATGAGAGAGGAGACACGGGGAGCAGTCTGTGTGAGAGAGGAGACATGGGGAGCAGTCTGTGTGAGAGAGGAGACACGGGGAGCAGTCTGTGTGAGAGAGGAGACACGGGGAGCAGTCTATGAGAGAGGAGACACGGGGAGCAGTCTATGAGAGAGGAGACATAGGGAGCAGTCTGTGTGAGAGAGGAGACACGGGGAGCAGTCTATGAGAGAGGAGACACGGGGAGCAGTCTGTGTGAGAGAGGAGACATAGGGAGCAGTCTGTGTGAGAGAGGAGACACGGGGAGCAGTCTATGAGAGAGGAGACACGGGGAGCAGTCTGTGTGAGAGAGGAGACATGGGGAGCAGTCTGTGTGAGAGAGGAGACACGGGGAGCAGTCTGTGTGAGAGAGGAGACACGGGGAGCAGTCTATGAGAGAGAGGAGACACGGGGAGCAGTCTGTGTGAGAGAGGAGACATAGGGAGCAGTCTGTGTGAGAGAGGAGACACGGGGAGCAGTCTGTGTGAGAGAGGAGACACGGGGAGCAGTCTGTGTGAGAGAGGAGACACGGGGAGCAGTCTGTGTGAGAGAGGAGACACGGGGAGCAGTCTGTGTGAGAGAGGAGACACGGGGAGCAGTCTGTGTGAGAGAGGAGACATGGGGAGCAGTCTGTGTGAGAGAGGAGACACGGGGAGCAGTCTGTGTGAGAGAGGAGAAACGGGGAGCAGTCTGTGTGAGAGAGGAGACACGGGGAGCAGTCTATGAGAGAGGAGACACGGGGAGCAGTCTGTGTGAGAGAGGAGGCATGGGGAGCAGTCTGTGTGAGAGAGGAGACTGCTCCCCATGCCTCCTCTCTCACACAGACTGCTCCCCGTGTCTCCTCTCTCATAGACTGCTCCCCGTGTCTCCTCTCTCACACAGACTGCTCCCCGTTTCTCCTCTCTCACACAGACTGCTCCCCGTGTCTCCTCTCTCACACAGACTGCTCCCCATGTCTCCTCTCTCACACAGACTGCTCCCCGTGTCTCCTCTCTCACACAGACTGCTCCCCGTGTCTCCTCTCTCACACAGACTGCTCCCCGTGTCTCCTCTCTCACACAGACTGCTCCCCGTGTCTCCTCTCTCACACAGACTGCTCCCCGTGTCTCCTCTCTCACACAGACTGCTCCCTATGTCTCCTCTCTCACACAGACTGCTCCCCGTGTCTCCTCTCTCTCATAGACTGCTCCCCGTGTCTCCTCTCTCACACAGACTGCTCCCCGTGTCTCCTCTCTCACACAGACTGCTCCCCATGTCTCCTCTCTCACACAGACTGCTCCCCGTGTCTCCTCTCTCATAGACTGCTCCCCGTGTCTCCTCTCTCACACAGACTGCTCCCTATGTCTCCTCTCTCACACAGACTGCTCCCCGTGTCTCCTCTCTCATAGACTGCTCCCCGTGTCTCCTCTCTCACACAGACTGCTCCCTATGTCTCCTCTCTCATAGACTGCTCCCGTGTCTCCTCTCTCATAGACTGCTCCCCGTGTCTCCTCTCTCACACAGACTGCTCCCCGTGTCTCCTCTCTCACACAGACTGCTCCCCATGTCTCCTCTCTCACACAGACTGCTCCCGTGTCTCCTCTCTCATAGACTGCTCCCCGTGTCTCCTCTCTCATAGACTGCTCCCCGTGTCTCCTCTCTCATAGACTGCTCCCCGTGTCTCCTCTCTCACACAGACTGCTCCCCGTGTCTCCTCTCTCACACAGACTGCTCCCCATGTCTCCTCTCTCTCATAGACTGCTCCCCGTGTCTCCTCTCTCACACAGACTGCTCCCTATGTCTCCTCTCTCACACAGACTGCTCCCCGTGTCTCCTCTCTCATAGACTGCTCCCCGTATCTCCTCTCTCACACAGACTGCTCCCAGTGTCTGCTCTCTCATAGACTGCTCCCCGTGTCTCCTCTCTCACACAGACTGCTCCCCGTGTCTCCTCTCTCACACAGACTGCTCCCCATGTCTCCTCTCTCACACAGACTGCTCCCCGTGTCTCCTCTCTCACACAGACTGCTCCCAGTGTCTGCTCTCTCATAGACTGCTCCCCGTGTCTCCTCTCTCACACAGACTGCTCCCCGTGTCTCCTCTCTCACACAAACTGTCCCCCATGTCTCCTCTCTCACACAGACTGCTCCCTATGTCTCCTCTCTCTCACAGACTGCTCCCCGTGCCTCCTCTCTCACACAGACTGCTCCCCGTGCCTCCTCTCTCACACAGACTGCTCCCCGTGTCTCCTCTCTCATAGACTGCTCCCCGTGTCTCCTCTCTCACACAGACTGCTCCCCGTGTCTCCTCTCTCACACAGACTGCTCCCCATGTCTCCTCTCTCACAGACTGCTCCCCGTGTCTCCTCTCTCATAGACTGCTCCCCGTGTCTCCTCTCTCACACAGACTGCTCCCTATGTCTCCTCTCTCACAGACTGCTCCCCGTGTCTCCTCTCTCTCACAGACTGCTCCCCGTGTCTCCTCTCTCACACAGACTGCTCGCCATGCCCTCTCTCACACAGACTGCTCGCCATGCCCTCTCTCACACAGACTGCTCCCCGTGTCTCCTCTCTCACAGACTGCTCCCCGTGTCTCCTCTCTCACAGACTGCTCCCCGTGTCTCCTCTCTCATAGACTGCTCCCCATGTCTCCTCTCTCACACAGACTGCTCCCCGTATCTCCTCCCTCTCACAGACTGCTCCCCGTGCCTCCTCTCTCTCACAGACTGCTCCCCGTGCCTCCTCTCTCACACAGACTGCTCCCCCATGTCTCCTCTCTCACACAGACTGCTCCCTATGTCTCCTCTCTCACACAGACTGCTCCCTATGTCTCCTCTCTCACACAGACTGCTCCCCATGTCTCCTCTCTCACGCAGACTGCTCCCTATGTCTCCTCTCTCACACAGACTGCTCCCTATGTCTCCTCTCTCTCACAGACTGCTCCCCGTGTCTCCTCTCTCATACAGACTGCTCCCCGTGTCTCCTCTCTCTCACAGACTGCTCCCCGTGTCTCCTCTCTCACACAGACTGCTCCCCGTGTCTCCTCCCTCATAGACTGCTCCCCGTGTCTCCTCTCTCATAGACTGCTCCCCGTGTCTCCTCTCTCTCACACAGACTGCTCCCCGTGTCTCCTCTCTCATAGACTGCTCCCCGTGTCTCCTCTCTCTCACACAGACTGCTCCCCGTGTCTCCTCTCTCTCACACAGACTGCTCCCCGTGTCTCCTCTCTCATAGACTGCTCCCCGTGTCTCCTCTCTCACACAGACTGCTCCCCGTGTCTCCTCTCTCACACAGACTGCTCCCCGTGTCTCCTCTCTCACACAGACTGCTCCCAGTGTCTGCTCTCTCATAGACTGCTCCCAGTGTCTCCTCTCTCACACAGACTGCTCCCCGTGTCTCCTCTCTCACACAGACTGCTCCCCGTGTCTCCTCTCTCACACAGACTGCTCCCCGTGTCTCCTCTCTCATAGACTGCTCCCTATGTCTCCTCTCTCACACAGACTGCTCCCCGTGTCTCCTCTCTCATAGACTGCTCCCTATGTCTCCTCTCTCACACAGACTGCTCCCCGTATCTCCTCTCTCACACAGACTACTCCCCGTGTCTCCCTCTCTCACACAGACTGCTCCCATGTCTCCTCTCTCACGCAGACTGCTCCCTATGTCTCCTCTTTCACACAGACTGCTCCCTATGTCTCCTCTCTCACACAGACTGCTCCCCGTGTCTTCTATCTCACACAGACTGCTCCCCGTGTCTTCTATCTCACACAGACTGCTCCCCGTGTCTCCTCTCTCACACAGACTGCTCCCCGTGTCTCCTCTCTCACACAGACTGCTCCCCGTGTCTTCTATCTCACACAGACTGCTCCCCGTGTCTCCTCTCTCTCATAGACTGCTCCCCGTGTCTCCTCTCTCACACATACTGCTCCCCATGTCTCCTCTCTCACACAGACTGCTCCCCATGTCTCCTCTCTCACACAGACTGCTCCCCGTGTCTCCTCTCTCATAGACTGCTCCCCGTGTCTCCTCTCTCATACAGACTGCTCCCCGTGTCTCCTCTATCTCACAGACTGCTCCCCGTGCCTCCTCTCTCACACAGACTGCTCCCCATGTCTCCTCTCTCTCACAGACTGCTCCCCGTGTCTCCTCTCTCATAGACTGCTCCCCGTGTCTCCTCTCTCATACAGACTGCTCCCCGGGTCTCCTCTATCTCACAGACTGCTCCCCGTGCCTCCTCTCTCACACAGACTGCTCCCCGTGTCTCTTCTCTCACACAGACTGCTCCCCGTGTCTCCTCTCTCACACAGACTGCTCCCCGTGTCTCCTCTCTCATAGACTGCTCCCCGTGTCTCCTCTCTCACACAGACTGCTCCCCGTGTCTCCTCTCTCATAGACTGCTCCCCGTGTCTCCTCTCTCACACAGACTGCTCCCCGTGGTCTCATCTCTCACACAGACTGCTCCCAGTGTCTGCTCTCTCATAGACTGCTCCCCGTGTCTCTTCTCTCACACAGACTGCTCCCCGTGTCTCCTCTCTCATAGACTGCTCCCCGTGTCTCCTCTCTCACAAAGACTGCTCCCTATGTCTCCTCTCTCACACAGACTGCTCCCTATGTCTCCACTCTCACACAGACTGCTCCCCATGTCTCCTCTCTCACACAGACTGCTCCCTATGTCTCCACTCTCACACAGACTGCTCCCCATGTCTCCTCTCTCACACAGACTGCTCCCCATGTCTCCTCTCTCACACAGACTGCTCCCCATGTCTCCTCTCTCACACAGACTGCTCCCCATGTCTCCTCTCTCATAGACTGCTCCCCCTGTCTCCTCTCTCACACAGACTGCTCCCCGTATCTCTTCCCTCTCACAGACTGCTCCCCGTGTCTCCTCTCTCACACAGACTGCTCCCCGTATCTCCTCCCTCTCACAGACTGCTCCCCGTGTCTCCTCTCTCACACAGACTGCTCCCCGTGCCTCCTCTCTCACACAGACTGCTCCCCGTGTCTCCTCTCTCACACAGACTGCTCCCCGTGTCTCCTCTCTAACACAGACTGCTCCCCGTGTCTCCTCTCTCATAGACTGCTCCCCGTGTCTCCTCTCTCTCACAGACTGCTCCCCGTGCCTCCTCTCTCACACAGACTGCTCCCCGTGTCTCCTCTCTCACACAGACTGCTCCCCGTGTCTCCTCTCTCACACAGACTGCTCCCCGTGTCTCCTCTCTCACACAGACTGCTCCCCGTGTCTCCTCTCTCACACAGACTGCTCCCCGTGTCTCCTCTCTCACACAGACTGCTCCCCGTGTCTCCTCTCTCTCATAGACTGCTCCCCGTGTCTCCTCTCTCACACAGACTGCTCCCCATGTCTCCTCTCTCATAGACTGCTCCCCGTGTCTCCTCTCTCATAGACTGCTCCCCGTGTCTCCTCTCTCATAGACTGCTCCCTGTGTCTCCTCTCTCATAGACTGCTCCCCGTGTCTCCTCTCTCACACAGACTGCTCCCCGTGTCTCCTCTCTCATAGACTGCTCCCCGTATCTCCTCTCTCATAGACTGCTCCCCGTGTCTCCTCTCTCTCACACAGACTGCTCCCCGTGCCTCCTCTCTCACACAGACTGCTCCCCGTGTCTCCTCTCTCACACAGACTGCTCCCCGTGTCTTCTCTCTCATAGACTGCTCCCCGTGTCTCCTCTCTCACACAGACTGCTCCCAGTGTCTGCTCTCTCATAGACTGCTCCCCGTGTCTCCTCTCTCACACAGACTGCTCCCCGTGTCTTCTATCTCACACAGACTGCTCCCCGTGTCTCCTCTCTCACACAGACTGCTCCCCGTGTCTCCTCTCTCACACAGACTGCTCCCCGTGTCTTCTATCTCACACAGACTGCTCCCCGTGTCTCCTCTCTCTCATAGACTGCTCCCCGTGTCTCCTCTCTCACACAGACTGCTCCCTATGTCTCCTCTCTCACACAGACTGCTCCTCGTGTCTCCTCTCTCTCATAGACTGCTCCCCGTGTCTCCTCTCTCACACAGACTGCTCCCCGTGTCTCCTCTCTCACACAGACTGCTCCCCATGTCTCCTCTCTCACACAGACTGCTCCCCGTGTCTCCCTCTCTCATAGACTGCTCCCCGTGTCTCCTCTCTCACACAGACTGCTCCCCATGTCTCCTCTCTCACACAGACTGCTCCCCGTGTCTCCTCTCTCACACAGACTGCTCCCCGTGTCTCCTCTCTCATAGACTGCTCCCCGTATCTCCTCTCTCACACAGACTGCTCCCAGTGTCTGCTCTCTCATAGACTGCTCCCCGTGTCTCCTCTCTCACACAGACTGCTCCCCGTGTCTCCTCTCTCACACAGACTGCTCCCCATGTCTCCTCTCTCACACAGACTGCTCCCCGTGTCTCCTCTCTCACACAGACTGCTCCCAGTGTCTGCTCTCTCATAGACTGCTCCCCGTGTCTCCTCTCACACAGACTGCTCCCCGTGTCTCCTCTCTCACACAAACTGTCCCCCATGTCTCCTCTCTCACACAGACTGCTCCCTATGTCTCCTCTCTCTCACAGACTGCTCCCCGTGCCTCCTCTCTCACACAGACTGCTCCCCGTGCCTCCTCTCTCACACAGACTGCTCCCCGTGTCTCCTCTCTCATAGACTGCTCCCCGTGTCTCCTCTCTCACACAGACTGCTCCCCGTGTCTCCTCTCTCACACAGACTGCTCCCCATGTCTCCTCTCTCACAGACTGCTCCCCGTGTCTCCTCTCTCATAGACTGCTCCCCGTGTCTCCTCTCTCACACAGACTGCTCCCTATGTCTCCTCTCTCACAGACTGCTCCCCGTGTCTCCTCTCTCTCACAGACTGCTCCCCGTGTCTCCTCTCTCACACAGACTGCTCGCCATGCCCTCTCTCACACAGACTGCTCGCTATGCCCTCTCTCACACAGACTGCTCCCCGTGTCTCCTCTCTCACAGACTGCTCCCCGTGTCTCCTCTCTCACAGACTGCTCCCCGTGTCTCCTCTCTCATAGACTGCTCCCCATGTCTCCTCTCTCACACAGACTGCTCCCCGTATCTCCTCCCTCTCACAGACTGCTCCCCGTGCCTCCTCTCTCTCACAGACTGCTCCCCGTGCCTCCTCTCTCACACAGACTGCTCCCCATGTCTCCTCTCTCACACAGACTGCTCCCTATGTCTCCTCTCTCACACAGACTGCTCCCTATGTCTCCTCTCTCACACAGACTGCTCCCCATGTCTCCTCTCTCACGCAGACTGCTCCCTATGTCTCCTCTCTCACACAGACTGCTCCCTATGTCTCCTCTCTCTCACAGACTGCTCCCGTGTCTCCTCTCTCATACAGACTGCTCCCCGTGTCTCCTCTCTCTCACAGACTGCTCCCCGTGTCTCCTCTCTCACACAGACTGCTCCCCGTGTCTCCTCCCTCATAGACTGCTCCCCGTGTCTCCTCTCTCATAGACTGCTCCCCGTGTCTCCTCTCTCTCACACAGACTGCTCCCCGTGTCTCCTCTCTCATAGACTGCTCCCCGTGTCTCCTCTCTCTCACACAGACTGCTCCCCGTGTCTCCTCTCTCTCACACAGACTGCTCCCCGTGTCTCCTCTCTCATAGACTGCTCCCCGTGTCTCCTCTCTCACACAGACTGCTCCCCGTGTCTCCTCTCTCACACAGACTGCTCCCCGTGTCTCCTCTCTCACACAGACTGCTCCCAGTGTCTGCTCTCTCATAGACTGCTCCCAGTGTCTCCTCTCTCACACAGACTGCTCCCCGTGTCTCCTCTCTCACACAGACTGCTCCCCGTGTCTCCTCTCTCACACAGACTGCTCCCCGTGTCTCCTCTCTCATAGACTGCTCCCTATGTCTCCTCTCTCACAGACTGCTCCCCGTGTCTCCTCTCTCATAGACTGCTCCCTATGTCTCCTCTCTCACACAGACTGCTCCCCGTATCTCCTCTCTCACACAGACTACTCCCCGTGTCTCCTCTCTCACACAGACTGCTCCCCATGTCTCCTCTCTCACGCAGACTGCTCCCTATGTCTCCTCTTTCACACAGACTGCTCCCTATGTCTCCTCTCTCACACAGACTGCTCCCCGTGTCTTCTATCTCACACAGACTGCTCCCCGTGTCTCCTCTCTCACACAGACTGCTCCCCGTGTCTCCTCTCTCACACAGACTGCTCCCCGTGTCTTCTATCTCACACAGACTGCTCCCCGTGTCTCCTCTCTCTCATAGACTGCTCCCGTGTCTCCTCTCTCACACATACTGCTCCCCATGTCTCCTCTCTCACACAGACTGCTCCCCATGTCTCCTCTCTCACACAGACTGCTCCCCGTGTCCTCCTCTCTCATAGACTGCTCCCCGTGTCTCCTCTCTCATACAGACTGCTCCCCGTGTCTCCTCTATCTCACAGACTGCTCCCCGTGCCTCCTCTCTCACACAGACTGCTCCCCATGTCTCCTCTCTCTCACAGACTGCTCCCCCGTGTCTCCTCTCTCATAGACTGCTCCCCGTGTCTCCTCTCTCATACAGACTGCTCCCCGGGTCTCCTCTATCTCACAGACTGCTCCCCGTGCCTCCTCTCTCACACAGACTGCTCCCCGTGTCTCTTCTCTCACACAGACTGCTCCCCGTGTCTCCTCTCTCACACAGACTGCTCCCCGTGTCTCCTCTCTCATAGACTGCTCCCCGTGTCTCCTCTCTCACACAGACTGCTCCCCGTGTCTCCTCTCTCATAGACTGCTCCCCGTGTCTCCTCTCTCACACAGACTGCTCCCCGTGTCTCATCTCTCACACAGACTGCTCCCAGTGTCTGCTCTCTCATAGACTGCTCCCCGTGTCTCTTCTCTCACACAGACTGCTCCCCGTGTCTCCTCTCTCATAGACTGCTCCCCGTGTCTCCTCTCTCACACAGACTGCTCCCTATGTCTCCTCTCTCACACAGACTGCTCCCTATGTCTCCACTCTCACACAGACTGCTCCCCATGTCTCCTCTCTCACACAGACTGCTCCCTATGTCTCCACTCTCACACAGACTGCTCCCCATGACTCCTCTCTCACACAGACTGCTCCCCATGTCTCCTCTCTCACACAGACTGCTCCCCATGTCTCCTCTCTCACACAGACTGCTCCCCATGTCTCCTCTCTCATAGACTGCTCCCCCTGTCTCCTCTCTCACACAGACTGCTCCCCGTATCTCTTCCCTCTCACAGACTGCTCCCCGTGTCTCCTCTCTCACACAGACTGCTCCCCGTATCTCCTCCCTCTCACAGACTGCTCCCCGTGTCTCCTCTCTCACACAGACTGCTCCCCGTGCCTCCTCTCTCACACAGACTGCTCCCCGTGTCTCCTCTCTCACACAGACTGCTCCCCGTGTCTCCTCTCTCACACAGACTGCTCCCCGTGTCTCCTCTCTCATAGACTGCTCCCCGTGTCTCCTCTCTCTCACAGACTGCTCCCCGTGCCCTCCTCTCTCACACAGACTGCTCCCCGTGTCTCCTCTCTCACACAGACTGCTCCCCGTGTCTCCTCTCTCACACAGACTGCTCCCCGTGTCTCCTCTCTCACACAGACTGCTCCCCGTGTCTCCTCTCTCACACAGACTGCTCCCCGTGTCTCCTCTCTCACACAGACTGCTCCCCGTGTCTCCTCTCTCTCATAGACTGCTCCCCGTGTCTCCTCTCTCACACAGACTGCTCCCCGTGTCTCCTCTCTCATAGACTGCTCCCCGTGTCTCCTCTCTCATAGACTGCTCCCCGTGTCTCCTCTCTCATAGACTGCTCCCTGTGTCTCCTCTCTCATAGACTGCTCCCCGTGTCTCCTCTCTCATAGACTGCTCCCCGTGTCTCCTCTCTCATAGACTGCTCCCCGTGTCTCCTCTCTCACACAGACTGCTCCCCGTTTCTCCTCTCTCACACAGACTGCTCCCCGTGTCTCCTCTCTCACACAGACTGCTCCCCATGTCTCCTCTCTCACACAGACTGCTCCCCGTGTCTCCTCTCTCACACAGACTGCTCCCCGTGTCTCCTCTCTCACACAGACTGCTCCCCGTGTCTCCTCTCTCACACAGACTGCTCCCCGTGTCTCCTCTCTCACACAGACTGCTCCCCGTGTCTCCTCTCTCACACAGACTGCTCCCCGTGTCTCCTCTCTCACACAGACTGCTCCCCGTGTCTCCTCTCTCTCATAGACTGCTCCCCGTGTCTCCTCTCTCACACAGACTGCTCCCCATGTCTCCTCTCTCATAGACTGCTCCCCGTGTCTCCTCTCTCATAGACTGCTCCCCGTGTCTCCTCTCTCATAGACTGCTCCCCGTGTCTCCTCTCTCATAGACTGCTCCCCGTGTCTCCTCTCTCACACAGACTGCTCCCCGTGTCTCCTCTCTCATAGACTGCTCCCGTATCTCCTCTCTCATAGACTGCTCCCCGTGTCTCCTCTCTCTCACACAGACTGCTCCCCGTGCCTCCTCTCTCACACAGACTGCTCCCCGTGTCTCCTCTCTCACACAGACTGCTCCCCGTGTCTCTCTCTCATAGACTGCTCCCCGTGTCTCCTCTCTCACACAGACTGCTCCCAGTGTCTGCCTCTCTCATAGACTGCTCCCCGTGTCTCCTCTCTCACACAGACTGCTCCCCGTGTCTTCTATCTCACACAGACTGCTCCCCATGTCTCCTCTCTCACACAGACTGCTCCCCGTGTCTCCTCTCTCACACAGACTGCTCCCCGTGTCTTCTATCTCACACAGACTGCTCCCCGTGTCTCCTCTCTCTCATAGACTGCTCCCCGTGTCTCCTCTCTCACACAGACTGCTCCCTATGTCTCCTCTCTCACACAGACTGCTCCCCGTGTCTCCTCTCTCTCATAGACTGCTCCCCGTGTCTCCTCTCTCACACAGACTGCTCCCCGTATCTCCTCTCTCACACAGACTGCTCCCCATGTCTCCTCTCTCACACAGACTGCTCCCCGTGTCTCCTCTCTCATAGACTGCTCCCCGTGTCTCCTCTCTCACACAGACTGCTCCCTATGTCTCCTCTCTCACACAGACTGCTCCCCGTGTCTCCTCTCTCATAGACTGCTCCCCGTGTCTCCTCTCTCACACAGACTGCTCCCTATGTCTCCTCTCTCATAGACTGCTCCCCGTGTCTCCTCTCTCATAGACTGCTCCCCGTGTCTCCTCTCTCACACAGACTGCTCCCCGTGTCTCCTCTCTCACACAGACTGCTCCCCATGTCTCCTCTCTCACACAGACTGCTCCCCGTGTCTCCTCTCTCATAGACTGCTCCCCGTGTCTCCTCTCTCATAGACTGCTCCCCGTGTCTCCTCTCTCACACAGACTGCTCCCTATGTCTCCTCTCTCACACAGACTGCTCCCTATGTCTCCTCTCTCACACAGACTGCTCCCCGTGTCTCCTCTCTCATAGACTGCTCCCTATGTCTTCTCTCTCACACAGACTGCTCCCCGTGTCTCCTCTCTCACACAGACTGCTCCCCGTGTCTCCTCTCTCTCATAGACTGCTCCCCGTGTCTCCTCTCTCACACAGACTGCTCCCCGTGTCTCCTCTCTCTCATAGACTGCTCCCCGTGTCTCCTCTCTCACACAGACTGCTCCCCGTGTCTCCTCTCTCATAGACTGCTCCCTATGTCTCCTCTCTCTCACAGACTGCTCCCCGTGTCTCCTCTCTCACACAGACTGCTCCCCGTGTCTCCTCTCTCACACAGACTGCTCCCCGTGTCTCCTCTCTCATAGACTGCTCCCCGTGTCTCCTCTCTCATAGACTGCTCCCTATGTCTCCTCTCTCACACAAACTGCTCCCCGTGTCTCCTCTCTCACACAGACTGCTCCCCGTGTCTCCTCTCTCATAGACTGCTCCCCGTGTCTCCTCTCTCACACAGACTGCTCCCCATGTCTCCTCTCTCATAGACTGCTCCCCGTGTCTCCTCTCTCATAGACTGCTCCCCGTGTCTCCTCTCTCATAGACTGCTCCCTGTGTCTCCTCTCTCATAGACTGCTCCCCGTGTCTCCTCTCTCACACAGACTGCTCCCCGTGTCTCCTCTCTCATAGACTGCTCCCCGTATCTCCTCTCTCATAGACTGCTCCCCGTGTCTCCTCTCTCTCACACAGACTGCTCCCCGTGCCTCCTTTCTCACACAGACTGCTCCCCCGTGTCTCCTCTCTCACACAGACTGCTCCCCATGTCTCCTCTCTCACACAGACTGCTCCCATGTCTCCTCTCTCACACAGACTGCTCCCTATGTCTCCTCTCTCACACAGACTGCTCCCTATGTCTCCTCTCTCACACAGACTGCTCCCCATGTCTCCTCTCTCACGCAGACTGCTCCCTATGTCTCCTCTCTCACACAGACTGCTCCCTATGTCTCCTCTCTCTCACAGACTGCTCCCCGTGTCTCCTCTCTCATACAGACTGCTCCCCGTGTCTCCTCTCTCTCACAGACTGCTCCCCGTGTCTCCTCTCTCACACAGACTGCTCCCCGTGTCTCCTCCCTCATAGACTGCTCCCCGTGCCTCCTCTCTCTCACACAGACTGCTCCCCGTGCCTCCTCTCTCACACAGACTGCTCCCCGTGTCTCCTCTCTCACACAGACTGCTCCCCCGTGTCTCCTCCCTCATAGACTGCTCCCCGTGTCTCCTCTCTCTCACACAGACTGCTCCCCGTGTCTCCTCTCTCACACAGACTGCTCCCCGTGTCTCCTCTCTCACACAGACTGCTCCCCGTGTCTCCTCTCTCACACAGACTGCTCCCAGTGTCTGCTCTCTCATAGACGGCTCCCCGTGTCTCCTCTCTCACACAGACTGCTCCCCGTGTCTTCTCTCTCACACAGACTGCTCCCCGTGTCTCCTCTCTCACACAGACTGCTCCCCGTGTCTCCTCTCTCACACAGACTGCTCCCCATGTCTACTCTCTCACACAGACTGCTCCCCGTGTCTCCTCTCTCATAGACTGCTCCCCGTGTCTCCTCTCTCACACAGACTGCTCCCTATGTCTCCTCTCTCACACAGGACTGCTCCCCGTGTCTCCTCTCTCATAGACTGCTCCCCGTGTCTCCTCTCTCACACAGACTGCTCCCTATGTCTCCTCTCTCATAGACTGA